>NC_091812.1:29904772-30207803 GCF_041296235.1 Equus asinus
TAAAAATGTTCAAGTATTTTCTTCTCAATATTTTATTAATATAGTTATATAATTTTTATATCTGCTTTAGAGTCCATGTCATTTTGACCCCACTCTGATAATTTCTAGAATGAGTCTAATATTATTTCATTGGATTATTTGTTTTTATTTTTCTGTACACAGGAGTTGATGTTTAAGCAAAATTTGTTAACAGAGCTTCCTTTTATTTTCCTATTTTGAAGAAATTGTTCCTAAAACTATGGAGTTAAAAGAAGTTTCTGCCTCATTTTTTTAATTGGTGTAAACACCCACAATCAACAACTGTTCAATCTCCCTCTAAAGTCTCCTTTGTGCTGTCCCTTTATAGACACACCTGCCTCCTCCTTCCCTCTCACTAACCCCTGGAAACCACTCATCTCTCCTCCACCTCCATAATTTTGTATTATTTCAGAATGTTAAGTAAATGCAATGATACAGTATGCAACTTTGGGGATTGGCTTTTTCACTCAACATAATTCTTGCAGATCCATTCAAGTTGTTGCATATATCAATAATCTGTTTCTTTTTATTCCTGAGTAGTATTCCATAGTATGCATGTGCCACATTGTCTTTAATCATTCATCCAGTAAAGAACATTTGGGTTTCCAATTTTTGGCCATTCCAAATAAAGCTGCTATAAACATTTGCATACAGGTGTGTGAACGTAAGCTTTCATTACTCTAGGATAAATTCCCAAGAGGGGTTGTGTGGAAGTTGCATGTTTAGTTTTATAGGAAACTGCCAAACTGTTTTCCGGTGTGACTGTACTATTGTACATTCCCAGCAGCAACATATGAATGATTCACTTTCTCAGCATCCTCACAAGCATTTGATGTTATTACTACTTTTTATTTTAGCTATTCTAATATCACTGTCATTAAATATAATTATCACTACATCTAAACTCTCATTTTGGCTTCAATTTCCCGAATGGTTAATTTGTTGAGCATCCTTTCACGTGCTTATTTGTCATTTGTATATCTTCTTCAGTGAAATGTCTGTTCAAGTCTGTTGCCAATTTTCTAATTGGAACTTTTTTTTTTTTTTAAAGATTTTATTTTTTTCCTTTTTCTCCCCAAAGCCCCCGGTACATAGTTGTATATTCTTCGTTGTGGGTTCTTCTAGTTGTGGTATGTGGGACGCTACCTCAGTGTGGTTTGATGAGCAGTGCCATGTCCGCGCCCAGGATTCGAACCAACGAAACACTGGGCCGCCTGCAGCGGAGCGCGCGAACTTAACCACTCGGCCACGGGGCCAGCCCCGGAACTTTTTTTAATTGTTGCGTTTTGAGGGTTCATTATATTCTAGATGCAAGTCCTTTATCAGATATATGGTTTGAAAATATTTTTACCCAATCTCTAGCTTGTCATTTTATTCTCTTAAACAAGCAGAAGTTTTAACTTTTGTGAGGTCCAATTTACCAATTTTTCCCTTTAAGTATCATGCTTTTGGTGTCAAGTTTAAGAATTATTTAGCTAATCCCAGGTCCCAAAGATTTTCTCCTATGTTTCCTTATAAAAGTTTTGTAGTTTTAAGTTTGTGATTCATTTTGAGTTAATCTTTGTATAAGGTGTGAGATTTAGATTAAGGTTTTTTTTTTTCTTTTTTCTGTTTTTTCTGTCTATGGATGTCCAATTGCAACAGAACTATTTGTTAAAAAGCTCTTCTTCCTCTATTGAATTGCTTTTGCCTTTTACTTGAAAATCAGTGGGTCTACTTATGGGTCCTCTATTCTGTTCCATTGATCAATGTCTCTATCCCTCTGACAATACCACAGTCTTAATACTGTATCTATGTTACTATATGGAAATGTTACTATGAGATAGTAAGCCTTAACATCTATTACAGAGACTATTTCCACTATATTATTCTTTTTTTAAAAATTCTTTAAGCTATTCTGGGAACTTTGCTTTTCCATATAATTTTTAGGATAAGTTTGTCTATGTCTACAAAAATCTTTGCTGAGATTTTGATAGGCATTGCATTAAAACTATAGATTAATTTGGGGAGCATTGACATCTTTACTAATGTTGAATTTTCAAGTTGATAAACACATTATGTCTCTATGCTTTTGGCTTTAATTTCTTTCATAAGCATTGTGTAACTTTCAGCATAGAGATCCTATACATGTTTTGTTAGATTTAGTTAAAGTATTTCACTTTCTTTGGAGAAAATACAATTTTAACTTTGATTTCTACACTTTCATTGTTAGTATGTATAAACACAATTGATATTTTTTTCTACTGGCTTCAAGGGTATTTTTTTTCCAGCTGTATTGAGTTTAATTGGACTACAACAATCTGCACATAATTAATGTATACAATTTGGTGTGTTTGGACATATGTATACACTCATGTCACCATCACCACCATCAAGGTAATAAACGTACTCATCAGCTCCAGTTTCAATCTATCCTTTTGTTTTTCTGTTTTGTAGTAAGAACACTTAGCATGAGAAGTACCTTCTTAACAAATTTTTAAGTGCACAATACATTATTGTTAACTATAGGCCTATGTTGTACAGCAATCTCTGAAACTTATTCATCTTGGATAATTCTAACTTTATACCTATTGAACAACAACTTCCTACATCCTCTCTCTGCCATTCCCTAGTAATCACCATTCTATTGTCTAATTCTATGTTTTTGACTATTTTAGATGACTCATGAAGGGGAATCATGCAGCATTTGCCCTGTAATCAATCTTGCTGGACTCATATATTAGTTCTAGGAATTCTTCTGGAGATTCCTTCAAATTTTCTACATCGACAATCATGGCATCTGCTAATAGGCACAATTTGATTTCTTCCTTTCCAATCTTCTTACATTTCTTTTTCTTGCCTTATTATGCTGGCTATAATTTCCAGTACTATGTCAAATACAAGACTTTCTTATCTTCTTCCCCATGTTAAGGGGAAAGTATTCACTATTTCAACATTAAGTATGATATTAACTTCAGTTTTTTAAATAATCAATTTTAATCAATGAGGAAGTTCTTTACTTCTACTTTACTGCATTTTTTATCTTGAATGGATGTTGAATTTTGTCAAATGCTTTTTTATATAAATTTCTATACACACATGATCTTTCTTCTTTAGCCTATTGAAATGATGGACTACACTGATTAACTTTAGAACTTTGCTGCATCCTTGTATAACTAGAATAAATCTCTCTTGGACTTGATGTGAAAGTCTTTTCATATTTTGCTGGATTCAATTTCCTATATTTTGTGGATATTTTTAAAATTAAGTTCATAAGAGACATTTATCTGTTTCTTTTTCTGGTTTTGGTATCAGGGTAATACTGGCCTCAAACAATGAGTCTGACTTACAATTTTAAAGCTATCCTGTTATAGAATTTTGCTGACTTTGAGAAAGCCATGTCAAGTTTGTCAAATGAAAAATGTATAGTTTGGCTATGCCCCAAGACATGTAACATTTTCCTTTACCAGTTCTGTTTTAATTTTAACTGGCATTTGTAGAATTTTCCTAGAATTCCTTTTAGTGAGTTTATTTTTCTCACACTCTGTCAACAATCATGTTATGATATTGTATATGTTGTTGACCTATTGCTCTATTTAACACCAGAGAGTTATATTTCAGTAGTGAATAAAATGCTATCCTAGAAATCCGCTATATGAATGCAAGACAAAATTACTAAACAACTGCTGTATTTTTGTTAAGCACACCTGGAGGCAGTATTTTTTCATGACGTCAATTTCATTCAAGTATTCTAGACTTCTTACCTCCCCCAAAATAATCAGGAGCAGTGAGGAATTAGGCAAAGTGCATATGGGCATGTATGTTTCATGTAACACATTTAAGTGTATTCGATAGGTGGATGGATTATTAAACACGGAAAAACAACATCTGAGTTCACACCCTGCTTCTACCACTTATTAGCTGTAACTTTGGACAAATCACCTAGCTTCTCATATTGACATAGTAGAGACATTAACATTAATCTCATATAAGGGAGATTTAAATAAGACCATTTTTGGAATTAACACTATGTAAATTTTTACTATAAGCATTTGTATTTCATTGTACCCTTATATGGTTTTGAATATAAGGTTTAGTGCAGAAATATATACACGAAATGATTTTGAAATATGGTCAATTTGTAGTGGATTGTTCAAATATCCCAAGTTGGGAAGCTCAGAATGTTATGAATAAATAAACTTTGAAGGAAGAACAATGTTTTCCATGCACGAATAATAATAATGAAAAATACTTCTGGAAAAAAGAGAAAGAAAATGAGAAGATGTTCTGAGATCAAAAAATGTTTATACAAAACATTCAAAATACTATACCTCACATTTTGTAATTCATAATATACACTAGTTATTGAACTCTCTGAGAAATCCTAAAATAAAGAAGCCAATAGAGCTCAACCCAGCATTTAACATTTGTTTATACATGAAGCTCCTCTTAAAAAAAAAGATCAAAATTATAAACAATTTATGTTCTCTATAAAACTCTATGGGACATTCAGTAAGATAGTCTTTTACTCAGAAGAAAGCAAAGCAAAGAAACCAAGGCAAGAAAATGGTACTTGTGAAAAAAATAACATATTCTTGCTAAAATTAAAAAGAAACTAGATTAGATAAATGAAGCTTGAAAATTTTAAGATTTATAGGAAAGATGGAAGAGCCTTATGGATTTATTTAAATCATGCATAGTTTTTGAAACACTTTAATTTACTGTATTTTTTAACACTTTCATGACTATATATAATATGTAACATAATATATAATATGTAATATGAACATATTTAAATATACATTTTATATTTAATTTTATAACAGCTTAAATCGAATATACATTACATATAGTTCTATATTAAATATATTTTAAATTAAATACATATATTTAATATTTGACTATTTTATGTATTATATACCAAACATATTGGATATTATATTTAATATATTAATATACACCATATACAAAATGATACAGATTAATATTTTAATATACATTTTGAATATTATTAACATATATAAAAGCTAAATATAATTTGATATCTTGTTATATAAATATGTGATATATATTTAAACATAATATATTTAATAAGCATCACTTAATAATTTAGTATATTAAAATAACTAGGTATATATAATATATGGAAATATATAGATAGATTTACATCTTTAAATTATAAAACATAAATATATAATTTATAAAATATATTAATATATTTTTCTATGCATATAAGTTACAAAGGAAACACCATAAAAACTAAGATATGAGATGGAGATATGCATTTGACATAAACTAGAGACATGAAATATAAAAGGTAAAGTCATTTGATGAATTTCTTAGATGTAGCTACTCTCTTCCTCTTGACTTACACACATGGATACTCGGTTGCTTTCAACTCCTGGAGCACAAACTCTCAGGTATTTGAACTCTCTTTAGAATGAGGGTTTTCAAGTTAAATGAGTGTTTGATTTAGTATTTTAGTCAAGCATGGTTTTCTGTTCATTCTATTGCTCACTAAAAAGGTCATAATCATGATAATTTCAACATAACTCATTGCTTAGAAGAAAAAAGCAAAGAAAATTAAAGCTAACACCACAGAAACATCCTTTTCCCCCTCATGTTTGAAAGCAATAGTTTAATAGTTGTGAGTACCAGAAAGGGAAGTCTTCTCAAGTGTTGGCGTTTTGACACCACCACTCTCTGTGAGAGACTGTACCTTCACAGCCTGTTTTACCAAATTGAGGCCTATCACCCTATGCTAGCTAAGTCTACACTCAAATTGGACTATATGACAAATGGAGAAAACACAGAAGCTTCAGAAAACAAAAGTAATATGACATTGGCCACTTTCAGAGACTTTCTCTGTATCCCTCCACAACCACCTTTTTTTTCTGCCTAAGATAGATATCCTATGAGGAAACTGCTATTTCCCAAGGACACAACATCAAAGTCAGAGTAACTTCTTGTAGTACCAGTAGTACCTAGTAGTACCAGTAGTTGCTTCCTAATGCAGCAACATACGTGACAGGTAATGTTCACAGGCTTCCTATATTTCCGAGGACTTAGTAATACTTTAAGAAAACCTGAAAAGGTTTTGCACTGAATTTAAGAACTGTAATAATTTGCAATCAACATCACAGCTAATGATACAAAGCCTTAACCTCATATGTTCAATGAACATATGCTGACACAACTAGTCACTTTGCAAAACCAAAAAACGAGAGAGGAAAATAAAGCAAAATAAAAAATACAAATAGTGCTATAGATTTCTGTTTGCCATTCAGCCCATATAAGCCTCAGAGTTAACAAGTATGAGTTTGCTGTCCCTATCTACCTATGACCCAGTTACCACCCACCCCACCCCACCACTCTGTCACCTCCAACTCAGTGTGAGCCTCACGTCAGGCTAAAGGTAATTCCTGTGATCAGTTGTGTACACACATACATACACATGAGTTAGAAGCAGGAATCTATTTCTTATAATGAAAAAAAAATTAATACTCTTGGACTCAATAAAGAATTGTATATAGTATACTAAATGCAGTTTATTGGCTACTTAGGGCATTTTCAGGAATAATTGTTTATTATTCTTGAACTTAGCTTTATGCATTGAACTCATTATGTATTAGTAATGACTACTTATTACGGACTGTAGCATAGATAATATAGTCTGCAAGTTACATGTGTTTTTTTTTTTTTTCTGCTTTATCTTCCCAAACCCCCCAATCATAGTTGTATATCTTAGCTGCAGGTCCTTCTAGTTGTGGGATGTAGGACGCCGCCTTAACGTGGTCCGACGAGCAGTGCCATGTCCGCGCCCAGGATCTGAACCCTGGGCCGCCGCAGCAGAGCGCACGAACTCAACCGCTCGGCCACGGAGCCAGCCCCTACATGTGCGTTTTAATGTATAAGCTACTCTAATTCCAGCATAAGCTTTATCTATCATCTACCTACCTATCTATCGACTATCTATCTAAACTATCTAATCTATCTATATCAGAATGTCAGCAAATCAAAGTAGTGTTATGGTAGAATTAATCTTGATTCCCACATAATTTACTTTAAATTTACATCTAGAAAACATGATGGTATTTTCATTAATAGTAGTAATAAATTCCCTTTGATATATTGATGAAGACACTTCGTAGTTGAGAATCACTGATCTTGAAAAAATTTTCTAAAACCAGTAAGTGAAACTTAAGAAGGGAGGAAAAAGATATTAAAGAGAAAAATAGAGAAAATATCTTTCCCTAAATATATAAAGTTGTTTTAAATCAACATTTTAAGTGTATAAAATAGCATTAATGATAAAATACATTTTATATTCAGTAGGAGTTAAGAATATTACATTATATATTGCTTCCAAAATCATTTATCATAATTTCAGAATACAGATGAAGCAGTCTTGTTAAAAGTTTGCAACCTCCCTTTTATTCTCAGATTGTTCACCCCAGTTTGGATAGAATGTGGTGTTGAAACAGCATAAATGCATATAGGCTTCTATTAATGTTCACTATCTTAGAGGAATGCAGCTCTAAGAGTTGGGCTCTATTTCTACACAATTTGACAAAATATTTAAGATCCTAGGAGTTTTTCTCATCTAGAAATAGGAGATGACACCCATCCCATCCACCTCATGATCTTATTGTAATGACCAAATGAGGTATTGGATAAAAGGGGAAAATTTTGCAGCACTGTCAATTACGAGCTATTGCTATACCTCAATATCAAAAAGAGATCTAAAAGTGATGCCACACAATTACACTAATCTATTAACTCTGTTTTCTTTCTGAGGTACTCTACATGCTATATAAAGAATATATATAATATTGAATATAATAACGTTAACAAGTCAATGTAAGAATAAACCAGTTTCCTAAAATAAATTGAAATTTTTTTACTGCAATTGAGGTAGCCAGGCTCCAAAATTGACCCCAATGATCTTTGCCTTTTGGTATTCAGATTCTGTCTAATCTCCTCCTGCTGAGTGTGGGCTTGACTTATTGACTGATTTATAACAAACAGAATGAGGCAGAAGTGGGCCCAGAAAGTAGGTCATAAAATGCAGTGTGGTATACCTCTCAACCAATCCTTGATCATGTGTTCTGAGGGAAGCGAGCTGACATGTCATGTACAGCCTTATGGAGAGAGCCACGTGTCAAGGAGCTGAGACCTTTTGCCAACAACCATTTGAGTGAGCTTGGGATTAGATTCTCCAGCCCCAGGAAAAGCTTCAGGTGACTATGGCCTCAGCCAACATCCTAGGTGCAACTTCATGAGAGACTCGAAAGCAGAACCACCCATCTAAGCCATCCTTGGATTCCTTATCTGCACAAACTGGGTTAAATAATAAATTCTTGTGTTTTTAATCTGCTAAATGTTAGGTTAATTTGTTACATGGCAAGAGATCATTAATGCAGATTTTGGTACCCAATACTGTCGAGAAAAAACTATATTTTTTTGGAGTGGCTTTAGAACCAAGCAGTGGTCAGAAGCTGGAAAGATTTTGGAAAAATGGTTAATGGAAGCTTAAAGTGCTTTGTATACAACTGTTTATAGAATTTTGAACATTGCACTGGGGGTAGGTGATCTTGCTAAGATTTCCAACCAGACAGTGTTCAAGTTGCCATCTGGTTTCATCTTGCTGCTAATAGTGCAATGTGAGAGGCAATACATAAGCTAAAGGAAGGACTATTAAACAAAAAGAAGTCAGCTCTGGCTGGTTGTGAAAATTCTCAGTCTCTCCAGATGGCAAACAATGCTAAAATTAAGAAATGGCTTCTGAGTAAAGGTCAAACTCAGGGAACTTTTGGGAAATCATAGTCTACAGATGACACCACAGTCGCGACTATAAAATCTTTTGTTAAGACTTTAGAAACATCAAAGGCAGTTGCTTAGACTCCGTTCATTTAGATAAAAGACTCTCTAAATATTTTAAAGGTTCAACTAACAGATTTTCTCAATCAAGCTGCTAAGAAGTTTAAAGCATTGTCCTTCACCAGACGTCCAAAGCAGAGAAGGGCTTATCTCTAAGAGATTTGTGGGTATGGTTTCCTCTAAAGTGTTGGACCCAAATGAGATTCACAGAAGACCCATAAACTTTTTAAAAGAATTATATCAATGGAAACCCTGCCAGTTTGGACTAGAAGAAACAGAGACAGTACAAATTCAGAAGAGGCTATTGAATTTCCAAAATTCTACTGGCGGAAAGCAGGCTAAGAAACTGGTCAGCTGCAGACACATGCTACCTTTCACGGAAAACGAAGGATGACTCAGGTGGATGGGGAACGAGCCAATAGTCCAGAATTAAGAACAATGGAGAACAACTCCAGAGGAGGAGTAACTGAGCATGAGAGAACTGCTATGGTCCAAAGACTCTTGTATGCAGCCTTTTCCCCCTCCCTCTCCTTTGTGAACAGGAGTTCCTATGGCAGTTATTCCATGTGCTTTGCCTTACCATGTGGGTATGTATAGGGCAGAAAACTTGCTTCTTCAGTTCACAAAAGGAGACTTATCCTCTCTTGGACCTGATTTATATGACAAGATCCTGCACTTTGAGCTGATCTGTAATAGGATGACTTGGGGGTTTTTGGAGGTATGACCATATTTTTCTTAGGAGGGAGATATGGATCATTGGGGCCAGAGGGAAGATTGCAGTCGGCAGCTTCTATGATGTCCGCCAATGATCTCTGCCTCCTCCAGTCAAGTGTAAACTGATTTCATGACTTACTTGTAATAAATATAAGGTGAAGATCACAGTGTACAACTCAGAGACTTGGTCATAAAAGACAGGATGGATTCAACCTCTCTCCAATCTTTAACCCTGAGGAAAACCAGATGCCATGTTGTGATCAGCCCTGAGGAGAAGCTATGTGAGCCTGCCAGTAGCCACAAGTGAGCTTGTAAGCAGATCTTTTAGCTTTGGACAAAGCTTCAGATGACTTTAGTCTGAACTAACAGGTTGAATGGAACCTCATGAGAGACCCTGAGACAACACCACCTGTCTTAGCCTTTCCTGAATTCTTGACCTTTAGAAAAACTGTGAGATAACAAACAATTGTTACTTTAAGGGGCTAAGTCTTAAGGAAACTTGTTATGTAGTAATAAATAACTAATACAAAAATATAAAATTGAATGGAGGAAGTTTGAATAAAGAGATTTAGTAGATTTAAATTTCAAGTCCGATCAAATGAGCCACTTACCTTGAGAACAATTATACATGGTTAGCCAGCAAGAGCCTGTATTTGGAGACAGTACCGAACATTCTCAGTCATGGGCATTAGCTCACAATAGAGCAAATATTTTCAGCCAGTGAAATTTCTAGACACTATCCTGAGTTAAATGAGTTGTCTATTCCTTCTTAGCCCCTATTTTTGCCATTAACTGAGTATTCCAATAAACAGATTTTCAACATAATTGTTGGCAAAAGGCGTACAAGTGATAGTTTTGAAATCATTTTCTATAAAATGGTCAAGGAAATACGACAAAGATCAGCAGGAAATTAAGGAGGGGGGGACATTTTGATAATACTACACTTCTGCAGCCCAAAGAAGCAACCAATACAATGAAAGTGCAAAAGAGAGCATACCACGTAAATAATTTATTACCTAATAACTCCAGTAGGGAAACTCAAGTTCTGATTCCCAGTTTAGTTCAATCTCAGGGGTCCATAAAATTGTGCCAGAATCTCATTTGGACAGAATCTCATAAAAGTCCATGTACTTTCTGCCTTCAATCAGGCCAGCAATACAGAGGAAACATTCTTTTTCATAGCATTTCAACACTGCTGCTTCTGGTCCTGGCCATATTCCAGGAATGGAAAGATGAAGGAAAAAATGTTAACCACACTTTTGAACCTTACTACCTGAGTTTTGGTTCCAGTTTTTAACAGATTGTCAGAGAATAATTTTATTCTGGCATCCTGCTTCTTATTCTTTGTAAATAACGTGTCATGAGAGTGAGCAACAGGTCCAAAAATTCTTAACAGCAAAGGTAATTATAAATACAGAAAAAAATCTCTTTTATTATTAGTGTGTAAGTTTCAATACAAAGTTTAAAAAGGAGATGGAAAGAGACAAAGTGAATTTGAACAGAACTCTTAACACTGGGTCTTCCTTACACAATTTTATATAATATGCTCTTGAATGCACATCTTGTCCACTAGGGTTATGCCACTAGAGTTTCCCAGTGACTGTCTTTTTGAAAAGCCTTTGGTACCTATTGATATATCCTTTCAAACATCTTGTATCTGGAAAAAAACTTGTTAAAGGTAATTTTTCTACCACATGCATTTGTTTTGTTGATGTTACAACCTAACTTTGTTCCACTCAAGCTCTTAAATGAAGATGAATTTTTGCATTTATAGCACCATACAAAACCACAGATTTCCACAGAAGAAGTTTTGGTCATCTACAAGGATTTTTCTTTCAAAAGAATTTTTTCTTTCAATTGTAGCAAAACCAGCATACATGTGTTCATCAAATCAATGCAGACATAGTATCACAAAGCCAAATGGAGGGATGTTAGCTTGCTAGCTGAAGATCATAGGCAAACTTGAATTGAGTGACTCAGCAACCAGTACGATTGATTATAGTGACAATAAATCACCAGGCCATACAATGTCATATTGATGGTCTTGCTATTGCATGTGGATCTGAGCTTTCAGAGGTGGAATATTTTATAATTTCCAACATTTTATTCTAATATAAAATATACTTTATTTTACTAGACATTACTTATTTATATATATTATTTTATATAAACATATTATATATTTTATTATATATTACATTATTATGAGATTTTATTATATTATATATTAAATTTAGATATTTAATATATATGTTATATTATTATAATATACTGATGGAAACAAGCATGCAGACAGTTCAGGTAGTGAAAAGCTTAAGTTCAGGGAACCAGTCCGAGATTTTGCAACAGTCCCTACATCTTACTCCCTTCTACTTATACAGCATCACTCTAACCCCAATGCAATCTTACTGCCCAAGTCCCTCTCAATACATCTGGTCACAATGCACATGTCAATTCCTTGGAATGACCACCCCAAGCTAAAGTTTGAACCACATTATTTTTGAATTTTTACTCCCTTCTTTCAGGGCCTCCTCTATAAAGCATGGAATGGCCACAATTATTGGAAAAGGAAAAAGAAAGAAACTTGTAAGAGCTGCCTCTTTTCTCTGTATATTTGGCTTGCATTCCATTGCCTTTTGCACTTCACACACACAGACAAATTGCTCAGATGTAATAATTCTTAAGGAATTGGAGGAATCTTAACACTTGTACAGTGACATCCAAAATTTTAAAGGGTTTGTTGAAGATATTTACAATTTCAGTGTTATGAGGAGTTTCAGAAGTCTATGGAAACATGAATAATAACCTCAGAATGCAAAAAAATAGAATCTAGCTGCTAGAACTGTGGCACTTAATTTCTGATTGATTTCTCCTACTCAGTCTGGAAAGGATCAAAGGAGACCAAAATTTGTAGCTTTGAATAAAACTGGCTGAACTAGGCATCTGAATATCTGGGCTTTAGAAACACTTCAGATTCTGTCCGTGTATACCACCTTGGGCAAGAAATTATTTTCAGGATCTCAATTCCCTTATATCTAAAGTGAAGCCTGATCTAGACTATGGGTTCTCGAACTTCAGTGTGTATTAGAATCAGTTACGTTTGTTAAAAATTCAGATTCTAAGGGCCAGCCCACGGAAATTTAGATTAAATGGGTCTGGCATAGAGTCTAAGAGTCTTGATTTTTGTAAATTCCTGAGATTAGAGAAGACATTTGGATAAGTGCTGGGCTGTACCTTCTTTGAGGTTCCTTGCAAGGTGAACAACGTTTCTTTAAGCAGCAAAGGAACAGACTTCAGGGACAGCTCTGCTCTGCTTTCAATCACCACGCTATCTCAGGCCAGGAGTTTTCCTGTCACAGGCTGAAGCTTGAACATATAGCTGATTTGAGATCTGGACAGGCTCTTTCCAGCAAGAGAGAACAAACCAATGAAAATAACTCTAAGCTATTAGCACTTCCTTGTCAAATCACTGGACCTGTCATCACATCTCTTTTCTTTTAGATAGGTCATTGTTGAGGTGTGAACCTGATTACTCTTGAAATGGTTAAGATAAAGGAAGTGTGTATTACCGCTGTCTTTTTGGCCACATGGATTTTCTTTCAAATCTTTATGCTTTAGGGTCAAGGTGAGATTTAGCTTTAGTGAGCAAAAGACTTGGCATATGAAAGGTCTTGGAATCTTTTCCAGGAAGTAACAGAGGAAGAAACAAAAGTTAGTCAAATCATTGTAGCTGTCAGCATTTTCTTTGCAACACTTTTTGTCTTTCTTTATTAGGTCACTGCATAAATTTTTGCTATTTAAATGGCAATCAGATGCATATCTAACTATGTTCATTGGGACTGAATAAAGAAACTCTTATCAAGTTATTTCTTTGTAATAATGTTACAGAAATGTTAAAGTCACATGAAACACATGTAATTTCCCAGACCAATGTTATCCAGAAACCTAAAGGGAGAGAGAGCCTAAAGTTCCCAAAGGATGATGAGAGAAAAGAAAGACAATTGACATTTACTAAAATACTAAGATTTGGTACTTCAAAGACAGTTTGATTGTACTTTCAGGAAGTCCAAGTTAAAATATTTTCATTGTGACTTAAACTTTGATTTTATAGCAGAAGATCTAAGTTTCAGTCTCTGCCACGTAACAGAGGAATAGCTTTGGGAAAGTCTTTTAACCCTTTGAACCTTAGTTTTCTCAGCTATAAAATGGGACATATGAAGCATTCTAGACAATGCTGTTAGGAGAATTAAAGAGATAATGTAAGTGAATGCACATTGCCAAAAATAAGGCACTAAATAAAAACAATATTATCCCAGTTACTATCATTACATTTGCTATTGGGTGGTAAAACTAAAAGGACAAACATTTCTTAAATGTTGGCAAAAGCCAAGAAAGTGCCAGCAAAAGATATATTTTAATGTAAGCTGCCCTTATTTTTCAAACCAAAATCATTAATAACCAAGATGATGATAATAATAAAAACAATAATAACAATAACAGTAAGTTCCATTGTCTGAAGTGCAAGCATTTTTTATTCAATCCAAAGTCAAAGTAAATATCCAATGTTGAGAACACACTAGGAGTCCTTCAAAACAGAAGCAAATTGAAATGAAACAAATCTCAACCCTGGAGGAGAATCTAACCTTGGTAAGTCAAAAAGATCCCACCCATGTGAAGACAACCCTTGAGGCTAAGGGCTTAAGAATGGACAGAGTTGGGCAAGCATATCCTCTCCTCCTCTCCCTTCTCTATTCTCAAATTCCCAAACATAGCGAATGATTTGTTTTGCATTGGAGCCAACATAGGATTCAAAATTGTATAGATTTTCTCTATACAAAACCTAGACTGCTGGTTTTCATAGACAGGAGGCAAGAGAAGAGTTGTATCAAAACCATCTGGGAAGGTTTTTTCAAACTATCAAATGCCCTGCACATCCTTCCCCACCTACCTGTTCCCGGCACAGATTCTGATATTCTGATATGCACAGAAAGGCATACATCCCCAGAAACCTGACATGTTACTGTCAGGGAGGAGGAGGGTTAAGCTGAGATATTTGAAAATGTTCTCAGGTCATTCCCACACACATCCTCTTGCATGCTCTTTCTCACTCAGATTAGTACCACAGGTTAGAAAATGCTCAACTTAGATTGCTATGCGGTCAATGGTCTTTTTAGAATGAGTCTTTTTAAAAACAAAAACAGTGTTCTTCACACAAAATATGGTAGTGTCAAAGCAGTATTTTTTTCCTTAAAAATGAACAACTGTTATTACTTTAGGTCTAGAAATAGTCATCCAGATAGTTTGCAAACTGAGAAATGTGTTTTAATAACTAGATAGATATATAGATAGATGATAGATATACATCGAGATAGATGGAGATATGTAATATGTATATTTTCTGAAGAATAAATACATTACAACTCAAAAATTGTGCCTGTACTGAATTGCACAGTTTCTGGCATATATGGTCCATCTTTCACTAACACTACCATCAGGATTTAGTAGAGGGAAATAAGGGTCAGTGTTGTACAAAAATGAAGACAGTGAGGGAGAAATAGAAAAAGATTTAGAAGAGAAATAGCATTTTAAAACCAAATATATCTAAGCACAATGAAAATGTAATTGTGCCTCTAGTAATCAGTATTAGTGCAGGTGTTGGTGAAAAAAGATTTAAGCCGGTTAGCTATTTACACAGACTGTACTGACAATTTGCAGTGGACTCATAGGAGGCTTGCTGGTAAGACAAAGGAAGATCATTCGTGATTAACTTAAAGCAGGGATAAAGCCAGGCCTCTAACAAATATACACTACAATCTGAACAACATTCGCTATCATCTAGAAAAGGCCAGCTCCTGACTGGCCCTCAGTGGGGAGCTGAGAATCACAGAGGGCTAGATTGCTGGCCAAGTGGAAGAAAAGAATTACACTTAAAAAAAGTACTTTCCATGAATGGCTGAGTTTTGTGAAAGAGGAGTGGAAATGAATTAGAATTCTCTAAATATTGAAATTCAATTGCCATAATATGCTTAAGGGCATTATTGTGGAATTGAGTGCCTGGAGGCAGATGAAGGATTTGACCCAATGCCCTTATCCAGCAGTCCTCCAACTCTGATCTAATGAACACATACTTATAATTATTTCTCAAATAGTTTTTATCTAATTTTAAAGTGGATAATTTATACCACTTGTATAAAAACGCATTAAGTTTCATTAAAATATTCAGCATTAGTAGAACTTTGAGCAGAATATATTTCTTACGGTTTCACAAAGTCATACATATTTATAATATTAAAACTCTTCAGTTGCTTTAATAATAGAATCTCTGTCCCATCGATCTGAATACTAATTTTAATACGCTCCTGTAGAAGAAAACTATGTGCACAAGAAAATGCATTTGCATTTTATAGTTTCTTGTTTTTGTGCTTATTTCGTTTTTATTACACTTTCTTTTAATTAAACTTTGAGTAAAAAGCTTTTTTCCTCTTTTTTATTCTTTCAATTTTTTTCTTTCTGTGAGTTAAAAATATAAGAGCTTGGAAGATATTTACCACATTCTGTTAAGGAAGTCAGGAAAGAATCTCGTCTTAGCCTTCTAGCGTGTTCTGCATTACTTTGACTGGTTTTGTTTCAGTTCCAGGATTTGCCTAATGGGTCATTCATTTTGGGGAATATAAGCATTTGGGGCAAAGAATCACATATGCCAGTGCATTGCTAGTCTCTTGTGGCAACTTTGAAAAGAGAAGCGGCAGAACATCAAACTGGGAGAGGTTGTTTTAGTGCATGCTGCCTCCTACAATTCAGTCATCTCGGAGAGCTTTATGAAGTGATGAATTAAATACTCATAACGCAATAACTCAGTAACCCAGTGGAGCTGTGATATGTCTATCATCTATCCGTCTATCTTCAGAATCCATATCTAAAGTGGCTGATACACAGGAATCTCAAAAGTGGGCAAGTGTACACTCATAATTGCTCCCATCGGCCTGGGAAATAAAAGCCTACTTTATTGAGAGAGGAAATATGTACCAGGACACAGGAGCTCCTTCTGTCCTCAAAATGCTGTGAAATTTTTAACCCCTCCAGCTCACATCCTTACAGTCCCAATGAGAACGTAGTGTGAGATTAAAAATATGCCTCTAAAACAATCCATAAACTAATGCTGGGATCCTATTATGCTGATCACCAAGGAATCCACACACTCAGAAACTTTAAACTAAGACTCTTCACTGGCCTTCTGAGGTCAGAGTGTGCTGGTTTCTTTTCTCCAAGAGCAATCTGAAATAGAAAGACACCAACCTGGGAAGTTTAAGTTTGTGAGCTCCATGTAGTTTCTCTTAAACTAATTTAACATTAAGCCATTAAGTCAGTCAGTGGCCTGGATTTTAAGACTAAGCAGGCTTGGAGATTTCACTCTAAGTTTGAATTTGAATTTCCTCAGGAATTAAATCTGTAGTGTGGACTGTCATGTTGATACTGATGCAGTGTGGTCTGGTGAAGCTGACGGTCGCCTGAGAATCAGTGACAGAGAGGTCTGCCCTTCCTTAGCTGCACATCAACTATTTGACCTAATGACTTAAATTCTCTGAGCCTCTGTTTTCTTTTATGTAAAACGTGGATAATAATTGTCACCACATGTTAAAATGGATTTTTTTCAGGCTGGGTTAACAATGAGGACCAAGATATAGAGGCCAATCACTCCTACCTTTCAAAGTGAGATGCTGAAACATCTAGATGGGACGTGCAGAGCTGTAGGGACAACCTAGTTTTGCAATATGTCTGCCCTTGTGCAATCTTTATCAATGACTTTAGGGTATAAAAGGATTACAGTTGGCCACTACAGGGGGAGTTGGAGATTAGAGGGAGGATTTCCTTAGGGATAGTTGTTAATAGGAGAGGATTTCCTCCACGCCCATGGAGAGTAGCATGGGATACTTTAGTTGTATCTCAAGGTGAGTGAGAAGGGTTTCAAGGAGACTAGATAGTGGGTGTGATATGTGTGCCTTACAGTTTAGAGGGGTGCTATAAATATACAGTCCACAGTATGGACTATGTTCAGGCAGCTAAATGAAAACAGGGATGATGGTGAGTCAAAGGTACCTGGTTGCTAGCCTCTCTAAAACACAACCAAAAAGGCCATCTAAGGGGTGAGAAGACCTCAGCAAAAATGTCAGGATATATATACTGAAGACCTAGATACAAAGAAGAAATGATAAGCAACCAACTGGAGTGGAAGTATTCACCTCCTTCAAATGGATTGCAGATGGTAATTTCCCAAGTTAGAGGGACTCTGACACACCCATCAAAGTGCCCTATGAGAAAAGGCAAGCTTTGAGCATCTGCAACAACCAGAGGAAACCAACACCAGATGGGTATCTGACCAGGCATGTAAGCCCTTTCCTGTTTCCTCAACGCCCTCTCTTCTTCAACAACGGAGATGGTCTGAGCCAGTCAACTGAGTAACTGTAGACTGGGAATCAGAGAAGACATAAGCTATTTTCACCTTTCCCACTACTGGATCCTACTTTAATGTTAGAAGTTTGAAGTTTTTTATTATGACACTGAACTTGACATAAGTGAGGCCATATTATGACTTAAAGTAATTGGACTTTTAAAAAAATCTACCAGTGACAAGGAAATCTGTGGGGCCTGCACTAGGCTTCATTCAGAGGTCAGAAAAGAACCAGCCCTTCAGAGTGTGTTTGAATGGCCAGGGTGGGGAAGTAACAAATTTGTCTGGTTATTTCCCATATGTTCTGTTGGGTCAGTATACCAGTTTCATAGCATTTCTTCTTCTAAGTTGTTATGAGGAAAAAATAACATAATGAATGTGAAAGCACAGTTGCACTAGAAAGTGCTGGGTGCACGTAAGGGGCAATGCAGTAGAGGAGGGAAGGCTGCTTATTACAGTTAGGATCCCATTTATCATGGGCTGTTTTGGTAACAGATACTTTTGCATGAACCCTTTGATATATAGAATCCAAAGGAAACAACAGCTAACGCACATAATGAACACTCACTAAAATCTAGATAAGGCGTCTTTACCCCAAGTCTGTGGAAGGGCTTTGGTTTGAATAATTTTTTTAATTGGGTTTGAGAAAAGGAAGGTCCACATCCCCAGTGTCTTAACAAGGGACAGTGGGAGTGCTCTGCTCTGGTGGGGAGACATTTTATCATTCCTGCTGTTTAGAATTGCTGGTGTGGGGTGAATAGGAAGCTGACTGACTTTTTGAGTCAGATTTATTGTTGTTTGTAAAGTCTTAATGGACAATAGACTCTCTTATTGCCTGTGCATGGGATGGACTGCTCTTATTGCCTCTCCCTCCTCTGCCTTGGTATGCCAGTAAATCAGACCATTGATTTCCTCCACTGTTCTAGTCCAAGAGATGGAATATATCCAGAGACATCAACCTGGACGTGGAGACAATATATGTCTACCTTTGCTAAGCCACCATTTTCTAGGACTGATTCTAGCACCTATGTTGTCTAAGCAAGTCTCCCTTTCTCCCTCACTACTCCATACATATCCCCACATTGCCGATGTAATCTATATTGGTGAGAATGGTCTTCCCAGATAGAGAAGAGCTGTTCTTGGCCAACAGTTTACAGGTAGCTCCAAACAAGTTGCTTTTGTGGGAGTCAGAAACCTTACCTGGAAACAATTTAAGCCCAATAGCATTGCAGACACTGGGCCTGTGGCAAAAGAAAGATTCCAGATGGTAAACAGACTTTTTAAATAAACTTTTCACATCCAGATGCAAAATTATTGCACTGTCTGGTGGCACACAAGAGGACCACATCTTTTTGTGTCTAGGAAAGGTCATGGACTTTAACGGTTCTGAGAAGGGTGAGTCTGTACGGCAGAAAGAACATGGACGGCAGTGGGCATGAACACCTAAGTGTGAATTCAGGTGTTGCAGCCTACTTTAATCAGTTTCCTTTCTTGCCTTTATACTGGTGAGACTAATGCCTGTCTTGGAATTGTCTGAGAACTTGATGATATGACATGTGATGAATATCAAAATGACCAGTGAAGTAGCCGGCCCCATGATAGGTGAGCAGCTGTATTTGCCTAATTAATTATATATTAAAAGACTCAGGATCATGCTTGGCACAGAACAGGCACTCAAAAATTCTCTCTCCCCCTTTTTTTTGTAGAGTACCTAATATATTGGGTAGAATACAAAAGAATGATCTCTTCAGGCAATGCTTTATGAAAAAAAAAGCTTATATGTGTAAACAGTTTTTCATGGCCACGTAGAAAATGCATGTACTCTGAAGTTATGATTTGGTATTTCTATCACCTTGAATAAATTAATCTATCTTGATATTTTTATATTCATGTGTAAAAAAAGAGATAAGAATGCATTTTTTACACAATTAAATGATCTATATATCTAACACAGTGGTTGGCAAATAGAAAGATCTCAGTGTGGAGCTTTCTTTTCCTTGTTCCCTTCTCATGCTGGATAAGGAGTGAAAACAGATGATATTGAAGCACCACACCATTTAAAAAGTATCTTTGGTCATAAGATTATCGGTTGGCCTATAGATCCACCTTAATTCTTTTTGGTACATCATACTACTAATCAGAAATTTAAACCTAGAGAGGAAAAGAAAGATCAAAAGAAGATATGTCTACAGGGAAAAATACAGTCCAGAGAGATAAAGTCCTATACTGAGATACACAGTATCAAAGATATTTTTAATTGGTTCTCCATAAAAATAAAAGCTAACACACTGACTACATCAGAACTGTAAATCACTGATATAGTGAAATCATTACCCAATATATATACGCTGACACTGACTTAAAATGGCCTTCTTCTATAATTCTGAGTCATTGTCAAACTGCACAGGATTAGGGATGGAAGTGGAGCAGTAGTTTGTGGAAAGTCTCACAACTGAGTATTTTCCAAGTGGTGAGCAAGCTTGTCCAGTACACTTTCTAGGAACAGCATTGCTAATATCACATAAATTTGCCCTATAGAGATTAAGGTGGAAAATATGTTACCTTTGGCTGGAATTGGTCAATGAGGAGACTGAATTCAAACAGAAAGCCCATAGATTTATTTCAAATGTGCTTTAGAACTGAAATAGAGTCACTGTGATTTCTTCCAAGCGAAACAGACTTCAGTCCAATTTGGCTAACTCCAATGGGATTTGTAAAATAATATTCTTCTTTAGAAAAGACAAATAGTGAAAGGCTTTCAAAAAGTATACGCAAGGAAATCTTTTTGACTACATATAACACAGTCATCTAGTTCTATTAAGAAAAGTATTTACAGTTACTTTTCAAAGATATGTATTCAAATGCAAGATTTTTTTTCCTGATGACTATTCTCCAATTGAGATATTTCGTTTTTTTAGGAGGAAAATGTTAAAAACATGCAAAAACTAAGGTTCACCTCTTTTCTGTGTTTCACCAAGTTAGCTTACATGTGACCTTCTTAGAATGGATTGAGAAGTATGAATTTTCTAATATTTATGGTACATACATATTTCTTCAGACTTTAGCAGCCTCAGAGTTTGGAATGGGGGAAATCAAATATTTTATTCTTTATTAGCATTTAAACTAGCATATTTTAAATCCTTTAAGTGTACTATATATGAGAAAAAAATTATTAGAGAAAAATATAATATATCTGCAAACTATCTTTTACAAGTAGATCCTGATATCTAGAGAAGAATATTTAGCTAAGAACAATCTGGATATATCGTGCATTGTGGAAGATAATATTAATTGATTGATATGTGAACAGAAAATGAGAGAAGCTGAGGCTGTTACATTCTCCAGAATGAGAAATGGTCAAATCTAGAAGGACTTAGAATGGGATCATTGACATCAGTGAGACTGGAGGCTGATTGGAGTCATTTGCGGGGGGCGGGGGGGGGGTTGAAAGGACACAAAAGTTTGGCAGCTTCTGAGTAAGAGAAGAAATCATTAAAATGATGTTGGATGGAAATTTTTCAGCGGTGGGAAGGTAAAATATTATGAGTTGAATAACATAACCCTTATTCTCTTTTTGCCTCTATGAAATCTTTAGCAAAATATTTTTCACTAGTGCCTAACAGAATATATTTTCTTTGGATTGAAGTGCTAAGTCCTACTCTAACACTGGGGGAGAATTCTTATGGCAGGGCTACATTTATTCAAATATGGATAATCACTTGAATGGAATACTTGATTTTGACTAAAATCAGGAACTATGCTCAAGAGGGAAAGTCAAGAAGCATTTCAGTGATTTCAGTTGGAATTCTAAAATTTTAGTTGAAATTCTAATAAAATAGCTGGATAGTTACTTAGAATGTCTATTCAATTATATATTTAATACATACATATTGAGCATCTGCTATGTACTGGGTATTAGTAGTGGAAGGGTACATAATTGAAGTAGAGACAGATTTTGAATCTAAAGACACAGTCTCTTAAGAAGTGCATGGTCAATGAACTTCAAAATATCTTTCAAAATCAATCTCCCCATGACAGGTAGTCTCATTGTTTTCAAACAGAAATCATTAAAACTTTTCTTCCTCCCTCATAATCAATTTCCAACACTCAAAAATTTTTCCCCAACATCAACCACACAGGCCTTTTTGTTTCCTTATCTACTCTTTTATTGTAAAACACTTCTCTTCTGAAAGCAAAGGGGAGGTTTCAAGAGGTACTGATATGTGACATGGATAATGCAGGCTAAGTAAGAAGCACTGGGCACAGATAAAGGGAAGCCTGTTCATGTCAGAAGGAACATCAAGTACAAAGACTCTGAGTGCTGATGAACATGAACCATTTGGAGGTGTGGCCAAAGTCAACTGGGAATGGTGGGAGATGAGACTAAAACTACGGATTGGGGTAAATGCTTAATAGCCTTGTTTGACAAACCAAAGAAAGACTGCTTCATCTTGTGGATCAGAAACCACTGAAAGTCTTTAAATAGGGAAATAATATGATCATATTATTTACCAGAAAGGTTACTGGCAAAGGATGGATGAAAGAGGGTGCATCCAGAGACAGAAACCTAACAGAGACATTTCTGAAATAGTCCAGATGGTCTGTAGTAAGACAGGAGTTGCTGGAATAGGAAACAAATTAAAGGGATACTGAAGATGAAGAATCACTAATAATTGGTGAGTGATTGGATGTGAAGGTTGAGAGAGAAGTTGCAGAGAATGGCTTGAGCTTTGGGTAACAGGACAAGCAGAGATGTCAGTAGCGGAAGAGAGTCTGCATATGGTGGATGATGAAACGAGGGTCCCATGACAAGATACAATCTATTCACACTGCCTGTTATGCAGTTCTAATATAAATGCCCTACTCTTCAAAATTCTGAGCAAAATTCATCTTTAAAAGATACCATTTCTAAAATCAAACATTGATTGTAACTAGAAGAGAGAAAAGAGCAGCTTTCCTAATTGGCAAAATTCATTTTCTAAGAAAAGAAAAACAAAATCTCTAAAAATTTAAACGACAGAGGAGAAAAATAAATTAAGAACAATAACTAATAAAAAATAGACTAAATTTGCTTCAATTTAAAAAAAAAGATTTGTAAACTCAAGTTTGAATAATATGGCTACAATGTTGTTTTTATACGATATCCCAAACATTTATATTTTGCTTATCCTAAAATGTTGATAGTTTCCTGTATTTTATTTTAAAATATAATATAAAAAAAGTTTTTATTCTGAATATAAAGTGTGTATAATATGTTAAACATGGTCTGTTAGATACTAATAGAATTGAGCTGAAAAAAAATGACTCCTGGCATTTTTCAAGAAAATTTTCTACTATTCAAGTAGGTTTTGCTCCTAAAGTCAAAGACAATGTCATTCCCTATTACTTAAAACTAAAGTAGAACATGGCTTCATTTTTAAATGAGTCATTAAAAACAAAATAGGTGTAATTATTATTCTGGTCCCAGGTCAGTTAGTATTCCAGTCCTACTAAAACACAGTTCATTCTCGAGTCATGAGATCTAAGAGCTGTGTGGAGACAATTACTGAGTGCCAATTGTTTGGAAAATGGCTATTGGACTTTGCAATCAACCATTTGGGGCTGGGATGGGGGGTACGGGGGGTGAAGCCACTGTTTGTTTTGGGGCTTTTTCTGTGTGTGTGTGTGTGTGTGTGTGTGTGTGTGTGTGTGTGTGTACTTTGCACGGCCTCTGACACTGAATAACAAATCATTTAACTTCTGTCCTTTCAAAAACTTTAATTCTTTCTAATTTTTGTCCTCTTAATCTTGTAAGGTTATCAAAAGCATTGCTGTTATTCTCAGACTCTTAACCATGAATCAGCTTAAAATCAGCAAACGCCCTCAAGGGAAAAATGATCCCAAAGACAGGCTTTCCACTCCCTGATTTTTGTCTTCCATATATTTCTTTACTCCCTTGTTAGCTTTTAAATGCCTTCAAACCAATTTTTTAAACCATATTTTATCCAACATTTCAAGGAGGATTTGTCTGAGGTACCAGAAACAGAAGTCCTGGGGTTTTAGAATCAAGATATTTTTTGGTTTTCCTTCCCCCGTAACTATTCTTTCTGAAAAATCCTAAAGGCTTGGTTGTACTAAACCAAATGTCCTTTCTAGCAGCATTTTTAAATTTGCAGCTTACTTTTTATCTGTTCATCATCTTTAAGTTTTATCATAATCAAAGATAGAAAGAGTAAAGATTTCCACTTTGTTACGGACATGGTTCACATGGTGTTTACAATGAGAGAATATTGAAAATTCTTCAATTTTAAGACACATCAGTTTATTCAAAGACCCCCAGCTAGAGGAGCATACTTAGAGGGATGTTCTGAGTTGGACCTCAGGAGCCCACTGTCTGCAAGTTCTCTGTTTTCCTGATTGATTAGCCCGTTGGGCACAACAGGCTTCTCAGATCCCAACTGTCCTCATACTCACTGGCTGGACTTTCTAACTGTTTTTGTTTTTGCTGAGGAAGATTCTCCCTGAGCTAACATCCACTGCCAATCTTCTTCTTTTCGTATGTGAGCCATCACTGCAGCATAGCCACAAACAGACAAGTGGTGTATTTCCAAGCCTGGGAACCAAACCCAGGCCACCAAAGCAGAGTCCACTGAACTTAACCACTGGGCCACTGGGGCTGGTCCTGGACTTTCTAACTGGATACACAGGAACAGACTGACAGTCATTAGTTGATTCACATAATCTGATCTCCTCCACTTACGTGTGCCTCTATCTGGTTATAACATGAACACACTTTTGAATAATGATCAATCAGATTTTAATATCTTGCAGAAAATTCCAAACCATGCTTATACACCATGGAACTTTAACATTGCAAAATGGCACAGTTGGTTTATCTAATGTAAGCCTTTTCCCAATTAAAAATTTCATTGGAAATCTTCCAAGATGTATTTACGACCAGCAACTATTTCAATAAAGCACTCTACCACCAATCAGAGGGAATATAGGCCAGTCCCACTACCACTGAAATCTTGGTTAATATCCAACCATACTCTGTTCTAGAAATGTCTACCAAGAACTTATGAGAATGATATAGTCAAAAAGACTAATATGAGATCTATGAAAGAAATAGTTAAGGTTGATGAGTCTGGGGCCAAAAAGCCAAGTATCCCATATGGAATAGGATCTAGCAAGCCAGAGCGTGGGGAGGCAGAATGGATACAGCAGAGAAAGTAAAAGTATAGAATTGGCAAGGCTGGAGAATATATTACTAATAAGACACATTTCCCTGCAAATTTTGTAGTCTGGGTAGACTATAAATAATGTGTGATCACAGAAATTCTCAGAGAGTGAACCTATTGCTTCTAAGTAGATGTAATAGGGGGAAAAAGACTAAATTTCAAGTCAAATGATTCAGTTCTGCCACCAAGGATTAGTATGACCTTGGAAAGATATTCAGTCTCTCCGAGTTTCAACATTCTCAGCTATGTACAGAGGATATAAAGGATCTCCAAGACATTTGCTAGCACGAATATTTTATGATGTCAGTCTCTTGAGTCCTTCTATGATGAGAAAGAGTACTCAGGGTAAAAGTCACATGACTTCAAGAAGAGGCTGAAAGCAGAACTGCCCTTAGTAAAAAGGTAGCAACCCATGTGATGGGATTTAAGAGGAGCAAGACTGCCTACAATTTGGGCCCTGCTGTGGTGTTATACCTTCCTCCCATCTGCAATAAATCCTGCAGCGCTGCAGCCCCTCTCTTGGTGTTGAGAGTGGAAGCAAGTGTTTTAAAGCCTAGACATCATCAACATTAGTCCTCCCTTTCATCATTGATACTTACATGGTATCAACTTTTATTTTTTGTTACTCCTTTTCTTTTTAATTATTGCATATGCATTCTGTGGGATCTTCCTTGGGTTATTTGTGTTTAATTTGCATTTATGACTTTACTTTTGAAGGGATATCCGGGTGGTTCATGAGTTAGTAACACACTGCTTTTGACTCTTACCTAATATGCGACAGGAGGAATTTAAGTCCTTGTCATAACCCACTCCTCTATAATACATTAGTAAAGCAAATAAGATATAAAGATGATAAGTTGATGGACAAAAGGAGAACTTTTTTCAGAAATAAATTAATTATTTGTGATAACTTTAAAAAGTTTAGGTGAGTTAATTAGATTGATTTTACTTTATAGAAAAATGTCCATTTTGAATAGTAAAGTAATATCTGTGATAAAAAAATACATATATATGTATACACATATGTGCCCTTTATAGATTATCTTGCTTGGTTGATCTTTTTTCAGGCCGTCCCTTCGCAGTTAGCACAGGTTTATGCATACAAGTGGGACAAAGCAAGGCACTGGGATATTCCTTGATGAACTGAGATCTAGTGCATGGAGGGAAGAGGCACTTTGTAGAACGACAGATCACAAGATAACAGTCTTGTTGTCCACATTTCCTAAAGCAACAAGTAACACAGGAAGAAGTCAGGCCAAATAATGTATACTTTTAATAATGTATAAATGCATTTGTGTGAAGTCTTACAAAGGTATATAATTTACTTCGCTGTAAACAATCAGCTAAAGTGTTTAAAAAGTAAAATGTCAATGAGAAACTAGTCTAGAATGCATGATTATCAATGCTAAAAGACAAGTATAGGAACATAGCTGTAGAGATGCCAAAATGAGGGGTGAGAACGTATGAAGTATGAGGAGGTTGCCACCACTTACTAGCTATAGCTTAATCTCTCTGTGCTTCAGTTTTCACTTTTACAAAATGGCTTTAATAATAATACCTAAGTTTAAAAGAAAATTATGAGTCAAATTAATTAATGCAAGTCAAGCTCTTAAAATAGTGTCAAATATTGATTCAATAAACATTAGCTAACGCAATTGCTGCTGCTGCTGCTGTTATATAATTCTTGTTAAAGAATTAAAGAACATGCACTCTAGTTGAGAAATCTGATATTCGATATTTTAGCTATGGTCTTCATAGAAAAAGAGTGACACATTCAAACAGGTTAACTGAGAAGAGTTTAACAAAGGGACTTTTTACAAACTTAGGGAGAGTATTAAAAAAGAAAGCAACAAGAGAAGGTACACTTCCCCAGGGCTTAACACATTAGGGAGTCTTTACCACTTATTTGCCAAAAAGGGACCAGAGGGGAAGTAGTTGCTGGAACCCAGAACGAGTAGCTATAAGGGAGAAGGAGGAGGTTTCTTGACAGGGGCTCTGACCTTCCATAGAGCAATGGAGCCAGGCCATAGCAACCTGACAAAGAGGAGATCAGAGGAGTAAATATGATCACGCATTTTTCCCCTCCCCCAATGCATGTAAGTGCTTCCACTGGCCATATCCAACTAGATGTCAAAGGGTAAGGGGGCTCCTTAATGCTGTCTATAAAGATCATCCTCCTGAGCAGAAAGAAAGGTAGAGAAAGTAGAGGGACAAATAGGAAATATCCAGCACAATGAACCAAACACAAAGAAATTAAAGACGAATCTAGAGGCCATTTTGAAGGACTTATTCCTCCTCTTATTCTACCTCAGAACAGGGAGTAAGTCTAGGCAGAAAATACGAATGATGTAAATAGAAGAAGTGCTGAAGAAAAACAGATTCTGAATACTCCCCTCTCCCCAAAGTAAAAACAAAAAATCGTAATAGTGTGAATTAAAATTTTATCCTTCAAAAAATTTAATCAATCCATGTTTAAGGTATATACTCTGGGCAAAGCTTTGCATTTACATTCCAAGCATCATCTTTCTAGCATAGTGGTTTATTCCTGTTAAAATTTTAATACCTCTGGATGGACAATCTACTTAACCAGGTTTTAATATTTTTAAATCCTCACATGAAAGAAAAGTCTGAAGAGATGATGAGGGTTAAGAGTGAAGAGGGACAAGAGGTATCTGGGCCCTAGGATGGGGCACCAAAAGTGCATAAAGAAAGTCACGTCACCTCTGTCACATCCTCCCTAAGGCCAGTTTATTTTTACCCTAATAAAAACAAACAAATCAAACCTTTAGTTTACACTTACTATGAGTTATGCAATTGATGATTTGAAACAGACATCAGCTATGCTAGTGAGTTGCTGAAAGTCTAGCCAGGTGGACCAGCAGAGCTAGAACAGAACACCAGGCAAGAGTCTGAAGAAGCAGCCTTTCTTTCCATCTGTACTGATGCTTTCCTTCTCATTTCTTGAATATGTTTGTTAGAATTTTGTCTTTTTTCTAAGACAAACATATTTCTATGTATCTGTATTTTTTTCTGATTTATAAATCATTAAGTTCTACTTTCATTTGTATTACTACCCTTGTTTTTCTTGGGGTTTTTTTTTCCATTCATCTTCCTTTTTTATTTCACTCTTTATTTCATTTATGTGCATTATATAATTAATAATGACAATACTTAAGGCTCTGAAGCTCCCTCTGAACCCCCTCATTGGGCATATCTCAAGAGTATTTATATATGCAGGGCATTTATTATTGCTATTTCTAAAGCATATTGAGCCCTGAACTTTTATATCCAATTTCATCCAAAAGTTGATTAGGGGAATACGGCCATTTTTAACTTCAAAGTAGGTTGATTCTTCTCCTTTTTTGAATGTACTTTTTAACTAATCAGTAGTCTTATTACATTGTAGATACAGAATGAGGTCCATATAATTTATGCTTTCTAGTTCACAAATATCTGGTCTCGGGACCTCTTTATACTCTTAAAAATCATAGAAGACCTTAAAGAGCTTTAATTTATATGGGTTATATCTATCAATACTTACTGAATTAGAAAGTAAAACTGAGAAAAATAACAATAATAAACCCAGAGTGTGTTAATATAACACATTTTTCTCAAAAACAACCTTATATTTTCCAAGACAAAAAAAGATAGTAAGAATAGCACTGTTTTTCATTTATATGAATCTCTTTAACGTCAAATTTAATAGAAGACAGGTAGGTTCTCATATCTGCTTCTGCTTTTAATCTATTATGATAAGTTTTGGTTGAGGTATATTAAGAAAATCTGGCCTCACACAGCTTCTTTGTTGGAAAAGCAAGCAGAATCTTAACTGACTTCTCAGATTATGGATATTTTCATTTGCTAATACCCCAAAACTTGACAAGTTTTCTTAAACTGGTGCCACTACCTTGATTTATTTAAGGTGCCATAGTTCTATCTACCATTGCTGCATCATTAGGGTAAATGTGCACAGAGTAAAAAAGATAAATAAATTACAAGGTGTATTTCCAAGTTGTAGGGTACAGAATTCAGATATCTCTCAATAAATTCAACCTTACTATCTTATTTTGAAAATCCCAATCTTGGGGCGAGCCCGGTGGTGTAGTGGTTAAGTTCACACACTCTGCTTTGGTGGCCTGGGGCTCACTGGTTCGGGTCCTAGGCATGGACCTACACACTGTTCATCAAGCCATGCTATGGCAAGCATTCCACATACAAAGTAGAGGAAGATGGGCACAGACGTTAGCTCAGCAACAATCTTCCTCAGCAAAAAGAGGAGGATTGGTGGCGGATGTTAGCTCAGGGTTAGTTTTCCTTAGGGACAAAAAGAAAATCTTTATTTCTTTTGTAAAATTTGATGTGCCATGGACTTAGCTGTGTTTATAGTTTCCACTACTGTTGTTTCTGACAAATTTCCTTTTATTTAGAATAGCCGCACTGGTATGCTGTTCTCTGCTTTTATCTCTGAGAGTAGATTCCTCCAATTCTCCATTACTGTATTAATCAATGCTTCTTTCTCCTAAAAGTTACATTTATATTGTTCCTTTATCAATAAAACCTGGCCCTTCTCATCATCATATTTAATTAATACTTATTAAAATTCTGCTTTATATGATATTCTCTCCCTCCTCTCTCTCTCTTCCAGAGCTTCTGAATCAGAATAACTGGGTGGAACGGGAAAATATTCATAATCAACAGCTTTTGTTGCAAGTGACTCTGGTAGTAAGTGTTGAAAAACAGTGCCCTGGGATCTCACAAAACAAACTATTTGGGGTGTCGTTATCCCAAAGGCTAGATTGACCTATATTTTTTTTGTCACATGGAATTAAGATATTTACAGGTATCTGCCAAATTCCCCTTATGAATGTCCCTCAACATTGTACCATTACCTCATGAAAGAGAAATTGTTAGTGGGCCCTTAGCGTCATCCTTGAATTCTGTCTTATTCACACTCTAAAGCTGATAAATGATTAGAAGAAGATGTCCTTGCAAAATTTCCAGCAACAAAACAGATTTTTCCCTGTTTTCCAATTCCTTTCATCATTTTTAGTCAAGGCATGATGCATCAGTAAGTCATCAGTAAACTGAACATGAGTTTAAATCTTATTTTAAATCTTATTTTAGTAAAAAGAAAATTATTAGAACCAAAAAAAATTATCAAGATTTTCAAAACATTGGGCTCAAGGTAATCTTAATAACAAAACCAAGTCCTAGTGTTGGGCAGAATCGTACGTTTTGTCCAGGTGATGATATGAATGGGATTTCTAGAGCTCATCTGCAGTGCCCCCACAACAGGTGTGCCCACTATCTATTATCACAGAGATAGCCACCCTATAAAAAAGTGTGGGGATATTATTATGGATAGAAAGAGCCAGAGAGAGAATGAGAGACAGAGACAGAGACAGAAAGAGGAAGAGAGATTCAAAACCTACTAGCTCCAATAGGATGGTCAAAACAGACAAGCTCCAGGAACACTAGGTGTCTTGGATATTCCCCGGATTTGGCAAAAGGCAAACAGTGAAAACAAAGCAAGAAGCATTGCAGTAAAGGCAGGGGCCCCACTTACCAGAGACTAAGGGTGGTACTTTTATAATCACACCAAGGTTCAGCATACAATTGAAGCTTTAAAGCTTGTCATAGCATTGACTGAGAGCATTTTGGCTAAAGGGTCTCCTTCAAATAGTATTGTTGAAAATAAAATAACTAAGAAAGTCTCCGAACTATAATATTAGAGATTTTTTAAGTACTCTGATACAGGACAAATTACTTTTCTGGTGGATAATTTTAGGGAGGTATTTGGATAATCTAGTTTTGCATAACAAATTACCCCAAAACACAAAGACTTAAAACAACAACCCCTTTGGCTAATATGTTCACACTTGCAACTTGGGCAGGCTTCCTGGGGAGAGCCTGTCTTTGCCCCAGGTGGCATTTCTGTGATGGCTCCAATGGCTGGGGGTTGGCTGGGACTGCTCAACTTGGGCTATATGTCTCAGGCTTCAGTTTTCACTATTGGCTAGGTTCCTCAGTTCTCCTGCATATGGTCAGTTTGGACTCCTTCATTGCATAGTGGTCTTAAGTCAGTCAGACCTCTTACATAGCAGCTAGCTACCCTCAGAGCACAAAAATAAGCATTACCAGGTTTTCTCAAGGCTCAGGCATGGAAATGGCAAATCGTTGCTTTTGCCACATTTTATTGGTTGAAGCACATCACAGGGCCAGCCCAGCATTAAGGGGAAGGGATCATAAAAAGCATGAATACTCAGAGGAGTGCCCAAGTAACAATCAACCACAGAGAGAAAAACCTCTCTTTATATCCAGGCATATATGGATGAATACTTAACTGACTAAAAAAATGCGTCTATATTTTAAGTATTTCTTCAGAAAATCCTATTTTCTAGTACTCAAAGTCACGGAGCTAAATGTATGATTGGATACTAGTACATATTATCTGTAGAAAGAGAATCACAATAAAGGTTTCAGATAGCACTGTGCAAGTCAACAACAGCAATTAAAAATTAGAGCAGTGGAGGGGCCAGGCCTGTGGCCCAGTGGTTAAGTTCTGCGTGCTCTGCTTTGGTGGCCTGGGTTCATCAATTCAGATCCCAGGCATGGACATATACCACTTATCAGCCATGTTGTGGTGGCGATCCACAATACACAGTGGAGGAAGACTGGCACAGATGTTAGTTAGCTCAGGACTAATCTTCCTCAGCAAAAAAACAAACAAAAAAAATTACAGCAGTGAAAATTTAAGCAAGGATCATCTTAAATTTCATTCACCAGCCTCTCAGAGAAATGTAAAGAGAAATAAGTTGATGTAGATAACTCTCTATACTATAGTGACTTAAAATAGAATGAAATTGAATTGCTACAGATAATCCTTTTAAAAATATAATGCATACGCTTCCTGTTCTTTTACTTTTTACATGTGTATCTTTGAGTAACATGACTATTAGATTAGTTCCCAGGAATATATTCCAGATAGTACTAAGAAAGAATATATATATTTTTAAGCCAAGAAGAAAATAGCCTGAACACACAGAATCTATTAGGATCTTATGAGAAAGAATCAAACAATTTTTAGATATCTAAGAATAATCACTAAATTCAATATGTAGGCAAATAACACAGGGACCAGGCTTACATCCTGCTGTATTTAAGATAAAACAGTTTGAAGGAAATTTGTAAAGAAATAAAAATTGTATTTTTAAGGTAAGCAAAAGTATTAAAGATAGTAAAACCTTATCCAAAATTATTGGGAGTTTTCTGTTCCACTAAATATTATAAGTCAACATAACTTGGACGACTCAAAGGTTTGAAAAGTCTCTGAATAATAATTATAAGCATTTATTCAAATTCAATAACATTGCAAATATATTTTAATTTTTCATTTGTAAAACAATTTCACATATATCACCTCCATAATCCTTACAACTACTCACTTGAGTAGATATTTGCATTTTTAGTGATCAAATGATATGCTCCCTGAACAGGCCAAAGTCTTGTTTCTTCAATTAAGTGTTCATTTTCTATTATTAAAGCTCATTAGATTATTGCTTGATACAGTAGATTTAAAAGATACAAAATTTGTACTGAATCAGTAGTATTTTATGTGAAGTTGCTGGGAAGGCCTCCGAGCATAAAGGTATAGTTTACATGACATAACAAGCTGCCAGCATGCCAGCCAAATCATACCCAAAGTCCCACATGGCAACAACTGATTGAAATGGGGTGGTAACTGTTCCTCCTTCCAGATGGAGCATGCACTCTTCAAGGAAGGACTTCTGATCTCATATTTGCTATAATTCCACCACTGTATTTCCAGATATCTTGCCTAATTCTTTATTTATATTACTTGCCTGGTACCTACAGGCATATGAGTTTTACAGCCCCTGACCTGCAGTGAAAATAGCAATTAGAAATTTATTTACTGCAGTTCAGATGTGCAAAAGAGTTCATAAGACCCTACAATTAGTTACTGAGATAAAAAGTTTCTGACAGAGGGATAGAGGATGCAGGTTCTAAACACAAACCAGCCCTTAAAGGCTGTAGGCCTGAGTAAGATGTCCCCAGTGATGGGGAAGGAGGCTGAGGGTAAGCAGGAGACAGTATCAGGGCATAAAGATCCTGGGATGAGGGAGAACTTCCTCAAGTTGCGAGAGGCACTTGCACAGACAGAATGAAGGTATTAGCTAATGTCATAAGTTTTGCTGAGATTGCTGATATCTGAGAGAGAAAGTCTAAGCCAGGGATAAGATTGAGACCAACTTCTCAAGATTCACCATGGTATAATTCCAGGTTGTGGAGGTTCAACTGGAAGTTACACACTTACCTCACAATGCTTTCTAAATTTTCATTATCTTATTTTTTACACGGGAGCTGATAATGGACGTACACAAGGATCAGCTTTAAACAGGCATTCCAATGGGATATGAGAATTCAATATATAAAGAAATTTTGTGAATTATTCTTTTCTTCCCCAGTCAAGGATATCACATATTTGACTACATGATGCTCCTTATACGAAGACTCTATGATAATTTCTTTCAGATCTCAAGACCAACAAAATATTTGTTTCTATAGAGAAGGTGACATACTTTATCTAGTAAGTTCTCAGATCAGTTGTTTTCTCTTTCCAATGGCTGCTGTGAAGCTTAGAGCTAATTCGTTTTATGAAATTGCAGTATGTTTTAAGAAACATGGATCATTGAAATCTTTTTTTATCCTTCTCTCACCCTTCATTGACTGATTTGTCAACTAAAAAAAAATCTCGTAGTAATTTGTTTGTGCATCATAGAACTTTTGTCTTTTATTTCTCGTTTAGAATTTATTCTCTGTGTTTTATTGGGCCAGTCACTTAATTGCTCTTGTTTTTCCATTTGTAATATAGAGTCAAGGATGTCTATTTCTCAGGATTGTTGAGCATATCCAATGAGATAACATATGTGAAACCCTTTTATAAGCTGTGAAGTGGTAGCCTAAATTATCATTATTCTTCACATAATAAAGCACAGGAAGGCTAATTTTTTGGCAGCTTATATTCAGGATTAATTGGCATATGTTGAGACTTAAATGTCTTCTTCTTGAAATTAGCATATACACAATGCTTTAAGTAAATTCCATAAGTTGCTTAATGTCTGTCAGCCAAATAAATAACAACCTTTGTATAGGTTGTGTTCTCAAGTCATCTTCAAAGAGCAATAAATAAATATTTATCATTATCAGTCATTTACTTTCCTTTTCCTCTTCTCTCACCAAACTACACTTACTTTGGATGGTATTTTTGATATGTACTTTGCTTTTTATTTATATAGTTACGATTGTATTTTTCAAAATGTTCATCACCTTTGTCTGAATCAAATTTGTCTGTGTTCAATCACCAGCCCTTACAGGCAGAGAATCTATCTACACAGCTGCCAAAAACATCACTTCATAATAATCCAAGCACAAACTGCCATGTTATAAACTCTATTTTTTAGTAATTATATAGAGGAATGAACATGTTCAAAGTAAAATTAGATCCCTCCCCCATGTTCCTCCCTGTAGTAGTAGAAATCCAGAGAATTGAGACCTGATCTACTTATCCAACTCAAATATATTCAAGTGGAAGCATATAGCAACTTTAATGTATGTTTTGCTACATTATTTTCAACTAAAAGTAATCTTTTAAAAATGCATTTTAGTATCCCAGATGGGAAAGTAGAAATGGAAAATAGGAAAGATATTTCACTTGGTTTTGGAAGGAAAGCACATCAATTAGCAGATTTTAAATTATTGGCCTGCTTTCACAAATTAATGTATTTTGAGGCAGAGTATATGTAGAAAGGAAGTTTCGTGGTATCTGTTACTATTCCTTTAAGAACTGTAACTTCAGTAAGAAAGTAATGAGTGGAAAGAATTAGGAAGACATCAGGAGCCTTCTAACAATTAGAAGAATCTGTTAATTAGCACAGAATATGAATCTTAAGCTGCTTTGTTCATCAAATCATTTATTTTAATGAAGCAATGTGGATCAGAAACCTTACTAACACAAAAAATAATTATGAGGAAAATATTTAAGTAAGCAAAAGACTTCTACAGAAACATGGTCCAGGACTAAAAATTGTAGAGGCACTTAAATTTGGAATTAACATGTCATCTACCTTCCTCTTAGGAATTCTGTCAGGATTAATTAACTGGGATTTGCTTTATGAGTAATATAATATTACTCATAAAGAAGAGCATGGAGTATTCTCGTCCTGACAAAAATGGTGCAAACGGCCCATTAAGCTCAACATTTTAAAAGGTCAGAGCAAAGAGGAGTGGCTCAGGATCAGTTTAAACAGGGACCATGGGAGTTCACTATTCATGATTATTGTGAAGAAATCAGAAAATTATATCAGCAGCCATTCAGAGTTCATTGATTAATATTTCATTGGATTTTAAAATATCAAGTAGAAAAGGATTACAGAAATATTAGTGAATGCAATAGAGCCTCAGAAGAATAGGGACTGGTATGTGCATGTGCATTCATACAAATTTATCATTCTGTGGCTTATCTAGTTTCATCATCTTTTGAGAATTTACTTTATTTTGTGTGCCCAGTCGATGTAATTTTTCCTGGTATTCTAAAACTCAAGTAGTTTGCCCCTCGATTAGGAGCCCCTCGTCTGTGCTCCCATGGTGTATATTTAGTTCTTTAAGTGAGTTTTTTCTGTCTAATATGCACTGTAAAATGCTGGCTGCCTGTTTATTTATAAGCAGAATGGCTGCTTGTGAAGTCTTATTGCATTTTAACCTGAGAATTCTAAGCAAGAGAGAGACAGGGAGAGAAAGGAAGAAGAAGAGAAAGAGTAGAATCTTCTTACATTAGGCACAAAAGGGGCAGTGCCTAAAGCCTACAATACATTTAGAACTCCAAGAAAATGTTTTAACTTCTTTTAAAATCAGGAGAAAAAATAAACTTTTTTTTAAAAAGATTTTATTTTCCCTTTTTCTCCCCAAAGCCCCCCGGTACATAGTTGTATATTTTAGTTGTGGGTCCTTCTAGTTGTGGCATGTGGGACGCTGTCTCAGCATGGCCTGATAAGCGGTGCCATGTCGGCGCCCAGGATCCAAATCGGGAAACCCTGGGCTGCCAAAGTGGAGCACGTGAGCTTAACCACTTGGCCATGGGGCCGGCCCCTAAACTTTTACTTTGAAGAAAATGTGGCTCTATATAATATTAATGTATTTATCTTTATGCTGACATTGTCACGTTCTTTTTATTTATTAATTAATTTTTTTAATGGAGGAAGAGAACCATGAAGGCAGAAGTGCCTCAAACCCACAAAAGTCATAATGCAACCCTGACAGAGACAAAAGAGAGAGGGAGAAAGAACCCGCTTGCTTTGGTGAAGAGAATCACTTCCTAGTTAAGGAATGAGATGAACTCCATGGTGATACTTTCCAGGTAACCATTCCTAGTTAAGGAATGAGATGAACTCCATGGTGATACTTTCCAGGTAACCATATTAAATATCCCCTATACCCAGGAGCTTAGGGGATGTTTCTGTTTTTCATTTTCCCACCATCATATAACTTAAATTGGTTATTCTAGACTAATAGAGTTTAGGTATCAAAACCAGATGTAAAGACCTAAGTTCAAATGTTATTGATAAATAATAACTTATCTATTGAGCATTATTACTATGTGTCAAGCTTCTGATGCCTTGCCTCATTTATTTGTCTCAATAATCCTATGAGATAATGATTATTACCAATAACCTTTCAACTAAGGGAAATGGAGTCTAAAGACATTAGAGAGATAGAGGGATCTACAGATCTCCAGCCATATGAGGCCTCAAATGACTTTCAAGATCAGAGGGAAAGAATCATAAATTCAACTTTTTATCCATCTACTTGGGATTCTCAAGTGCATGTTATTTCAAAATTTTAGCTTTTTTAACCTATAAATATTTCCTGCATAAAGAGTTATTATGAAAATAGCAGATTAATTTTAAAGATGAGTTAATAACACTTTAATTTTAAACTGCTAATGTTATATATTAAATCAATGAAAAAGTCACAGCTGAAGGAAGTATAAACTGATATAACACCTTTGGAAAACAGTTTAGCAATATTGGTAAAGCTGAACATATGCACACACCATGACCCAACAATCCCACTGCTAGGTACACACCCAAAGAAAGGTGCATGAATGTGCACCAAAATATTCGAGAATATTCAAAACTGGAAACATCTCACATCAAAGTATAAAGTAAAAATAAAGTGTACTATATTCACATAATGGAATACCCTACAGGAATTAAAATGAACTAACTACATCTAGACACAAAGCCACGGATGAGTTTTACAAATATATCATCGAATGAAAGAAATCCAATACAAAGGATGCATAGTACTGTATGATTCCATTTGTTTAAAGTTCATAAACAGACAAAATTAAACTATAGTTCTAGAAGTTGAGACAGCGGTTTCCTTGGGCAAGGATGAAAAAGGTTGTGATTGAAATGGATCACCAGAATGACTCTAGATTCCAGTAATAATCTCATTTTTTGACCTGGAAGTGATGCTGTATTCACTTTACGATAATTTATTGAGCTTATGATCTATGTACTTTTATTATGTATATCATATGTCAGTAAACAAATCTTTTCAAAAGTCAAGGTAAAACTTCGTGCAACTAAATTCCTACATTGTATTTAATACACTATCTTAATACTCCATGCAGATAAAAGATACAATAGATTAGAATTTTTATGAGACTTGCTAACTTAATAGAGGAAATTACTAAAGAAGAAGCAAGTGTGAATTATTCTGACATGCTTTTTAGGAATAACTCATATGGCTATACTATAGGAGCAAACTTCTGAGATGATAAATGGTGACATAGAGGACTAATTTAATTGAGATGAGGATAAAAATCAATGCAGTAGACCAACACATTCTCTAAATTTAAAAATCCATGTATTTTCCCCCTTTAAAGATTTAGTTATCTATTCTGAAGTTGTGTTCTGATTTAATTATAGGATATTCCAAGGTAGAAACTTACTAAACTGACCGTTCCTAACCTTTTTTTTTTTAACATTGTGTGTTAAAGTTACAATATATGAGAAAAAAAAGATTACAAAAAATAATTTTAGAAGTTAAAAGGAAAAGGTAGCTTAAAGCTATAAAAATTGTATTTGCCAAATATTTATAGCTTGGTAACTCTAAATAGTTTAATGTCTTTTATATTCTTTCTGGTACATTTTGGTCTAAAATAGATTAGATAAATGATAAAATCCATGCTGGGCTCTGCTTTTAGTCTGCATGCTACTGAGCAATCATCAAAGTCATCCAGTAATTTACGGGATATATCTATTATCATCTCCTAATGATCAGGTCAAATCAGTCAGGCTGGAATCCTCATTAGTGATGATGAGGGTCTCTGTGCCACTGCCCCTTAATAACTTACAACACAGCAATGCTGTAGTATTTAATCAACTTATGAGCTATACGTTTATGGTCAGCCTCCTTCCTCTCCAGCATAAACAGCCTGCTATGCTCAACACAGCCCTTTTAAAAAGCCTGTGCCTAGAAGCAACATCTATGTTTTAAACAGAGGACAGACTTCTCTTCTGGTAGCATCTTATCATCACCTGGCCTAGAAGATTCACATAGAACTATTTAGAGAAATATATACATATGATTTGCCTACAATTTAGGCTATCCAGTATTACCTTTAGGCTACCGGATGACCTGTCACTTCTGAGAAATACATGCACTCGAGAAGACTTACAGATGGTCTTGCCAAATGCCAGTAATGCTTGTGAAAAAGTAGAGAAGTCAAACTTTCAGTTCATAGTCGATCCACCTACCAGCTCTTAACTGAGGTCCTCATTCTCATTGTGGATTCTATTTCCATATCCCACAGAAACCCATTATCTCGTCATTATTTATCATATCAAACACCTCCTTTTAATTTTAACTTCAATAGATTTCTTTTTTTATTTTTTTGGAGTTATGGGGAGGTTACACTCCCCTTACCACTTTCCTTCCATCTATTTTTATAAAGATACTTACAACCTTTGGGAGAAAAGGAAACTGTTTACACATATAATTGCAGCTAAAAATCAGATTACTAATTCAGTGTAAACTGTTTGATCCAGAATATTGTTAGAAATTTAATTACTTGTCAAAAAAGTAAAAATACTTCTTCAGTTCTCAGTCCATTAAGCAAGTAAGGTCTGTTAGTGAGACATGAAAAAAATGAAGCTTTGATGGCATTAGAATTTTAATTGATAGCTACTCAAAGAAAGAAAATGTGTAATCACCAAAATAAATTCCACAACGGGTGATGTCTTTTTTTTTAATTTTTAGTGGAAAATCATTGGTTAATTTGCATACAGAGTGGAGACTGTGCTTCATTTTCTTTAAGATTAAGGCCAAATGCCAATTCTTTATCCTGGACTTTTACCATGGAAGCCCTGGTGTTACGGAAACACACTCTTCCTTGCCTGATGCACAAAAACTGGATAGACACAAAATGGATCACAGAGCTAAATGTAAGAGGTAAAACTATAAACATTTTATAAGAAAACATAAAAGCAAATATTCAAGATTTGGGGTCTGCTAAAGCTTTTTTAAGTATGCTACCAAAAATATAAGCAACAAAAGAAAAAAAACAGATGAATTAGACATCATTAAAATAAAACATGTTGGTGGTTGAAAGTGACATTATAAAAAACTGAAAGGAAAACCCACAGAATCAAGAAAATATGTGCAAATTATATATCTGATAAGGGATTTGTTTCCAGAATATATAAAGAACTCACATTTAATCACAAAAAGATAAATAAATAAATTTTAAAAATAAGCAAAAGATCTAAATAGACATTTCTCCAAAGAAGAAATACAAGTAGGCAAATGAAAAGACATTCAACATTATTAATCATGAAGGAAATATGATAAGATACTACTTCATACTCACTAGGCTGCCTATAACCAAAAAAAGATAATAACAAGTGGTAGTAAGATTATGGAGAAATTGGAAACTTCATACATTGCAGACGGGAATGTAATGTTGCAGATGCTTTAAAATATTGTTTGGTAATTTCTTAAACATAGAGCTACCATATGATTCAGTAATTCCATTCCTGGGTAAATACCCAAAAGAAATGGAAATATATGTCCACACAAAAATTAACACAAATGTTCACAGCAGCATTATTCATAACAGCAAAAAGTGGAAATAACTAAATTGTCATCAACTGGTGAATGACAAATCAAATGTGATCTATCCACACAACAGAATCTTATTCAGTATTAAAATAAAATGAAGCATTGAAATATGCCAAAGCATGGGAGAATCTTGAAAATATTATGCTAAGTGAAAGAAGCTTATCACACAAAACCACGTATTACACGATCCCATTTATATGAAATCTCCAGAATAGGCAAATCTACAGAGACCAAAATTAGATTAATGACTGAGTAGGACTGAGGAGGAAAGGGGTGAGTGGGAATATGGAATAACTGCGAATTGGTATGCGGTTTCTTTTTGAGGTGATAAAAATGTTCCTAAATTGACTGTGGTGATGGTTGTCCAACTCTGTGAATGTACTAAAGCCATTAAATTATACACTTTAAATGGGAGAATTATATAGTATGTGAATTATATCTCAGTAAAACTGCTGAAAAATAAAAAGAAAATCCAATTGGGTAATATGTGGAAACAAATGAGTGTGATATAGTACAAAGGATCGTAATAGACAACCAAGGTGCCCTCGGAGTACAGCAGAGGAAAAATCTAACATTTTCTGTGTCAGTGATTTATTTCTTACTTACCACCACACGTCCTTATGTGTGTGCCTGTCAGTGTGTGTGTATGTGTATGTGTGTAACAGAGTGACCTGGCTTAGACTTGGATATGTTTGGTCCATGGAGTAATGCAATACCTCAATCACCCAGATACCTGTTCACGTTCATGGTTTGGCACAGAGCGTAAGCAGTGGTGTGCAGGAGCTAGCTCATATTGGTTCAAGAGAGCCAAATGGAGGCATCACTTCCCAATTTCACGTATACACTGGTACCCTGAAATTGGCCCTGCTGGGAGTATTTACACCATGGAATGATACAAATCGTGCTCCCCTACCCCAAGATATCTGGTTGTTAAACATTTGCCAGCATACCAATAGGTCTAAAAGTCCTTTTGGAAAGTAACTCACAAAAGATCACACTTGGGATTCAGATATGTTCATGAATGCCTGGAAAAGTGAAGGAGTCATTCAGAAGCCAAATTGCCTGGGGGCGCTATCGAGTCTCTGAAAAGGGATTTGTCATAAGGGAGTTCAGAATCTGGCATGATTAGCCCTCCTAGCACCAGAAGCTGAGAATCAGGAAGAATCAAGTGTTCTGGGTAAAACTCAAAGGCACATCACCACCTTGGAAGGAAACAGCTTTGGAGAAAACTAAAAAGTGCTAGACACAAACTTCTGGAATGACTCAATGCTCAAGTAATCCTGGTATGGGTCCTTGGTAAGATACAAAGGGAGTCACTTCAGAAAGACGGCCCGACACTCCAAAAGCAGCAGGAGCTGGGGTGAACCGCAGGGATCAGCAGCATGGTTGTTCAGGCTGCCCCTCAGCTTGAATGGAACAGTTACTGAGCTGAGCATCAGGGCGGCAGCAGTGGCAGATGGAGATTGCTCAGAATGAAGCGATAAGTATAGGACGGTGTTTGGAGGAGAATGATGGCACTTGCATAAGTAGAAGCCAGAGCAGCAATGTGGCACTGAAGAAACAGCAGAAAGGAGAAACCTTAACTAATGCGTGAACTCATAAGCACTCCTTGAAGACTTGAGGATTAGGGAATCTCCAAAAAGAATCTAAGCAACCAGGTGTATTTGTGTGGCTTTTGGGGAGGTAGCTGTCACCACGGTAAACTGATCTTACATCTATCATAAAACTCATACCATATGTCAAAATTATTTACTTTCCTATCTTTACTCCATAATATACTGTCAGCTCCTTAGGGCAGAATTTATTTCATTCCATTTTAGCTCCTCCGGCAATCATAGGGCACATTGTGAGCATTCAGTGCTTGTTAATAACAGTAAGAGCTAAGAACTACTCTGCATAGCGTTTACTATGCCAGGCACTGTTCAAAGATTTTTACATACACTCATTTGCAGTTTATGAGATGGTATTAATATTTTTCCTATTTTCCAGATTAAAAATAAACTGAGACACAGAAAAAAATAAGAACTTGCTCAAGGTCATACATCTACCAGATAGAGAAATTAGATAGACAGACAGATAGATAGACAGATGTTATTCAGAGAACTTTGTTTACTATCAACATTCTGCCATTTTTTGACAATGTGCTCTAGGTTTTATTAAACTACTAACAGAAAGCCTTTAGTAGGTCATGAAATCAATTTAGTGGATTGTAACTAGAATTTTTTTGAAAGACTAGAATAGATCAGAGTATATCATGTGTAGCAAATATGAGTTGTTTTGTGAAACCTCTCTGTCAGTTGTGTGTCTAAGTGTGGGGGTGTGTTTGTGTGTGCTGGGTCATAATGTAAAATGCATTTCCTACTGTGATTTGCAGTCAAAATTTGAGCAACTCTGGTCTAGGGCATATTATCTTACTAGCCTCTGACCCTTAGTTTCTTTAAAGGTTATATACGACCCCTCTCATAGGTATACAGTTTTCAACAAAGTAGGCATTCTAGAAGACAGCTAAATTCCAGTTTACAGGCTTAAAGCTTTTCTGATATAATTAAAACACTGGAAAAAATAATTTAAATTAATTAACTAAAATATTATGTAAGTAACACCATGTTCTGACTTCACATGATATAAACATTATGACAAATGAACATGTAAGATTTCTTAAATCACTGCAAGAGACCTCTGTCCAAAACATTGTGGCCCTGGTAATAAGTGAAGAGAAGAAAACTATCTCAGAGGCATTATTGAAGTTATGATTGGATCACAAGACTGCCTGCATTTCTACACTGAGAATGAGATAATAATAATAACATAAATAATAATAAATGATGCAGTCTCCTTGTTATGGGAAAAAGCCTCTTACCTATCTCCACTCAGGAGATGAGAAAATCCAGAACTGCTGAGACCTGTAGGGGAAAAAAAAAAATAAAAGCAATTGCCAAGCAGAAGGCTGAACCAATACAAGACGTATACAACTGTTGTTTAATATGGTTGTGGATAAAAAGATGTAAAGAATTATGTGATTGCCATTGTCATCTGTTTTCCTAAAATTTTTTAACCATTGCTTATTGTAAAAGAATGATAATTAGGTATAACTCAAAGAAAGAAATCAGTTTTTCTTTTTGCATGTTTCTTAAGTAATCATATACATTTTGTAAATTATAAGCTTTATGCAAGAATTATTTATTTTATTGCATAAGTAGAATATTATTTCCACAAGCTCAAAGATGAGTATTGCGATTTTTTTTTTAAATTTCCAGCAGTGGCTAGCAATTCTCAAAAATTTAAAATAGATTCCTGAAATAACAAATGCCTTCTAGTGAAATGTGTTGAGTCTTAAAAAGTAGGAATCCACATATTAACTGCCTGTCTTGGCTAGGAGTTCTGTATATCTTATGCCATTTTAGTTTCATAAAATGTCTATAAAATAAGAATTGTTCCTCTGATTTTAGGAAAAGAGAATGAAAAGTTAATTGGCTAGTAAATTGCTAAGTTAAGATTCATACTGAAGTCTCTATGTGTCCATTGCCCATGCTTCCGCCATTACATTTAAGAGCACTTAAGCCATCAAACTAAAGGGGAAAGATAGGCATTATATACCATCATTTCACAAAGCACAACCTAGGGATATTTTGCTCTGTTTTCAGAGGCAATATATTATTGCAAAGAGAGGGACTGATCCATAAATAGGAGACATTTAGGCACTAGAGTGACATTTTCTTTCATTATTTCATCTCATGTCATTTGCCACATGTTTGTCTCTAATCCCGTGCATGTTCCTGTACCTATGTAATATTCAGTGTGAAATTCTATGTCAGTATATTTAAACTTCCAAAAGTCAGTAGGTTCAGAGTTGTGATTCCCATAGCAACCATAATTCCACCCCTTTGTTTTTATATAGCATTTGTATAACCGGGGAAGTTGTTAAGTTTTATATCTTAATATAAATATGCAGTCATGTTGAGTGTCTTTTTATAGTTGCTGTGGGAACCACAATTTAGAATTTTCTGATTTTCTTTGCATTTAAATTCCCAATCAGATTACTGCAATCACCAGCATTCCTCTAATTTTATTGAAGAAGTGGAAATGGGAAAAAGGACTTGCAATTTTATTATAATTTCCCACAGTTTTTATTTTAAGATATTATTTAACTGCCAAAGGGGAAAAAAATTTTAAAGAAAGGAAGGAAAAAAACATGGCATATTTTTAAATAAAATGGCAAAAGAAAAGAATACTATGACAAAGAAATGTCAAGTAATTATAAATATATACAATTCCCAAATATTTTGAAATGTTATGTTTCCTTTTGGTCACAGAGTAGTAAGTGTTAAAAATATAGAGACCTATAAAGTTCTTAGATCTCTTATGAGCAGGCATTGGTGTACACGTTACAAGTGAGGAGTGACATGAGTATATATGGTTGTATTTTGTGTGTGTGTGTAAAGTATTCTTCCTTCTACTCGAAGGAAGATTTTAGTAGAATTAAGCTTAATAAACACAAAGTAGTTGCATATGATTCAGCATTGTTACAAGTCCTGTGGGACTATGATGTGAATGTGTGTTTAAAGCCCAAGAACCCCTTATTTAAGAAGTGCTTACAAGTCTTGTATAAAAGTGTAGGTGCCCTGATCAAAGAAAGGAGTTTGAAGTCAGGATGGATATGCAGACAAATGGAGTAACCAAACTTAACTCATAAGACTCCTCCCTCTAAAGCGGCCCCAGTTGTTTTTCTGCAACATTTCTAAAACTCACAAGCCACATCTACCCTCCCCCAATAGAAAATAAGCCAAATTACATGACATGGTGGTGTATTTCTTAAATGTTGTCAGATAGCATCTCTGAAGCCACGTAGGTGGCAACATTTATGATGACGGGTCCAGTTTTATTTTTCCAAAAGAAGGGGTTTTGATAGAGACATTGTTGCCTTGCAGCTGATAAAAAGATGTTGTGAATTATAAAATCATATCCTTTTACTGTGAAATTGTTTTCGTAAACATTTCCTACCAAATTGAACTGACGAAAATGTTCTGGTTTTGGTGAAGTTAAAGAGAGATGAAACAAGTAGAGCTTTCTGGCTTCCCAGGCAGGAAGAGAGGAAGCCCCTCACTTCACAAGATCCATACAGGATAGGCTGTTCCTCAGGTTCATAGGTCCCCAAAATGGATTTTTTTCTGCCAACTCAGAGCTGAATAGACTCAAAGTGGCTGATTTATTCAGCCAAATTCATAGAAGATTAGGATATAAATCCAAATGCCAATTTGTAAATGTTTTGTAAAAATGTTTTGTAAAAATATAGCCAGGTTGTCTATATTACTTGTGTTTCCAGATTAGTCTGTCCTCTCCAAGTAGGTAAATCGCCTTGGGGAGGCTAATTTTAACCAGGTGGTTGTTTGCAAAGCAAGGTATCATAGTATAAAGGGTTAATTGAAGGATCTGAATGACAAGTATCTTCTCCATTGAAATTATTTACTGCAAAAACAACTCAAAATTCAAATTGGTGGAGGTGACTGCTTTAGGAAACCAGAGAAGATGTTGCTGGACGATAGTACTCAAATCCCAGAACTAATCAGCATGTCTCATCCCTTCCCCCAGCATTCCTCACAGACCCACACACAGAGCCCTTAGAGGCACACTAACAAACCTCAACGCTCTAGGGTCTAGAAGAAGAGAACTAAACTGAGATCTTTAGATGTCATCATGGCCCATTTTGCAACATTCATAGATGTGATACAGTTTTCCTCTGACTCAGCTAAGCAAAAATTCTCAAATGACCATTTGACCAATGAACACAAAAGTATTTAATGAACAGGAAAGATTAAGTCAGTTTTGTGAAAGTTGACGCTGACAATGACATGTATGCAGCCACTATTCATAAGACTTGTATGTTACTTTTTAAATGTATCTTTTGTATATGCACAAATATAAACATGTTTTTACATAAATGTGGATGCTGCATGCTTTCTTTAATACCTTCTTTCCTCTTTTTGCTTGGCTTCCCCATATTAACAATGTACTACCCTTACTGCCTCTATTATCGTCTCACCTTTACTATGCTCCCTGGTTCCATATCAGAACAACAGGGATTCTCCTGCCATGTCTACTCCCAATGACAATCTTCAAATTGGAACTGAGTATCAACTTGGATAAATCAAGAAATTTTGCTACCCTTTGAGAATTTGTAATAAAATGACTCATGCTGAAGAGTGCCCTTATCTCTTCTCTGACAATCTATGATCAAAGTTACAGTGACACCATAATCTCTGGGTACCAGTGGATCTTGAAGTAAGATTATCTGGTAGATTCCGATAAAACCTGACTGCCCTTCTGGTCCTCTTCGTAATGGTTAATGGCCTACACAAGCACGGTGTCAGCATTTCAAGGGAAAATAGTAAACACTATATTTAATTTTCCTATATTCCAATATCCAGGGACGCAGAGGAGAAATGCCCAAGGTAGGAAAACCTTCGTTAAACTGATCTAGGTTTTTGACATGGTTAAGATTGCTATTTCCAAAAGATGGAAATGCCAATGCTGTCAAACAGAGCAGCCTACTGCAGGGAGTGGTGGCCACTTTGCAGAGTCTATCAAGGAAGGATAATTTATACCACTTTATGAGAAGTTCTGCTCTGAGGTAGGAGAAGTTATTACCACCAAAACACAGGCTGTCAGAGATGGGGGTATTAGCCCCCGGAGTGTGGCTTATCTTGGGGGGAGTTTGGTTCAGAGTGTAAACTCCTTTATCTTCATGTTGTTTCATATTCCATCTTGGGGCACAATGCAAACTGATTAACAGACATAGGAAAGATATTTTAATTCCAAGAAAATTTAATAATAAAATTAAGGTAAAATCCCCATCAATAAAACATCTACTGAAACAATATGATGGATTCTGTCAAACATAAACTCTATAGCTGTTTCCCATTTAACGTATATTTCTCTGTCATCCTTGTACTTGCACTTTTTACTCCTTCTTCACATTTAAATCCCAGATGAGGAATAAACTAAAGTTAAAAATCTGCATATTTAAATGGATGCTGTCAAATTTATTGAAACTAGGATGAACTGTAGATTATCAGCAAACTTTGAGGGTGGTAGGAGACATTTCAAAATCAAGAATTTTACTGCCTTTGCCATCTGCAACATTCTCTAGTCCAATTTCCTAATTTTCTTCACTTTGTTTTCTCTATGGGACTTTTTCTTTTTCCTTTGAGATCTCTGGCAGCTGCTCAGTCAGGAATATGTCATCTCGATTTCCAACAATCTCACTGTTGCCCACCCTTGCCCTGTGATGCAAACCAAAAAAAAAAAGAGAGAGAGAAAGAGAGGAGCAAAGTCATCAAAAGTAGAAGAAACCACCCAGATTCATTAACTTCACCTTGTACATCTCCTAGAGATTATTTTCTAGTGCTCTGACTCTCACACCCTTTGAAATTTTTGACTCAGTGATTCAGCTTCAACTTTGGCAGGAAAGACCACCCCAGGCAGATTACCTGACATTTTCTATTATCTGTGATTATGTTCCCCTCCGTTAGTTTAGGTAATTGGCATTGACTGGGTGGTGCTATATCTACCTTCACTGCCTCGCCTTCCATTTACAAGAATGTAGTCCTTTTATATGTAATACATTCAACAAGAAGTCTGATTTTATCCACCCCCCTCAGTCTTTACTACGTCTAAAAACATTGATTAACTGAACACTATGTTGACAGCTTCATTCATTCACTCATTCATTCAAAAGATATTTAAAGAGCTCATCTTACCAAAACTGTATTTGAACTATAAAACATGTTTTTAAAAAGAGGAGAAGCATGATCTTTGCCTCTGAAATATTACAGTCTATAGTACGTGAAATGAGTAAGATTGACAAAATCTATATGCTTAATATATATGGGGAGTGAGGAGGTAAGAAAATATCTCCCTCTCTGCCTACATTCTTCCTTTTATCAGGAACAATCTCTCCAATAAGAAGAAATGATCACTGAAGCAGTAAAATTTAGAACATTCATTGGACCATTCAAGCAGGTCTTTCTTTTCTGCCTCTTTCTGTTGTTGATATGAAGATGGTACTTTCATTAGCTATATATTGCTATATAACAAATTTCGCCAAAACCTGTCAGCTTAAAACACAAATATTTATTATCTCATACAGTTTCTGAGAGCCAGGAATCTGGCTGCAGCTTAGATGAACGGCTATGGCTTAGAGTCTCTCATGAGGTTGCAGTCATGATGTAGGTCAGAACGTCTGTCATCTGAAGGCTTGACTAGGCTGGGGGGTCCAGTTCCAAGCTCCCTCATGTGGCTATTGTCAGGAGGGCTCATTTCCTCATCATATGGGTCTCTCCATAGGCCTACTCAACAAAACAGCTGGTTTCTCGAAAGTGGGGGATCTAAGATAGAGTATGACCAAGAAAAAAACCACAGTGTCTTTTATAACAATCTTGGAAGTGTCTTACCATTCATCACTTCTGCTATATTTATTGCATACAAACCAATCTTGGTACAGTGTGGGAGGGAATTAGACAAGGTTATAAATCCCAGGAGGCAGGGATCAATAGAGACCATCTTGAAAACTGACTACCACAGTTCTGCTCTCTCTCTCTCTCTCTCTAATATATGCCTGTTCTTGCTTCAAGTTCCTATGTCATACAGCTCAACCACAAGAGGTAAAATGTCAGAGTTTGGATGTGGGTTTAGAAGAAGAAGTTTGAAGCTTGAGGTTAATTTATATGCTTCAAATCAGTTTCAACCATACTAGGTACTCTCATTCTCAGGGTACAATTACCTTGATAGGAGGTTATTTATAGGACAGAATTGGGCAATTCTAGATCCTTTAGAGTTAAAACTCATCATAAACCATCAAAGCTCTTGCCCTGTACTATATATATACACACACACACATACATGTATCAACATTCATTGAGTCAATCAATATTCATTGGTATCTAATATGTTCCAGCACTTTTCTAGGTGTCTGTGATAAAACAGTGAAAAAACATACAAAAGTCTCTGCCCTCATAGTGCTTATGTTCCAGTGGGGGGAGGAGACAGTCACCACAAATAAATAAATAAGTCACATATTATGTTAGAAGATGGTAAGTGTTAGGGAAAAATAGAGCAGTGGAAAGGGGATTATAAGTTCTAGGGGTTGGGAGTTGTGGTTTTTAAACAAAGAGGTAAGGATAGGCCAGGTTTAACAGGTCTACCACTTGAGCAAAGACCTGAAGGAAGTGAGAAAGGAAGCCATGTACATATCTAGGGGAAGGGTTTTCCAGTAGGGGGATAAGCCAAGCCAAGGGTCTAAATGGGAGGATCCTATGTGCTTGACTTGAGTGATGTAAGAAGCAAAAGAGAGTAGTGGGAGATGAGATCTTACAGGTGCATTTTGAGAAGCTTGTAGGCCATTGAAAATGTTAGCTTTTAGTCCAGGTGAAATGGAGAGACACTGGATAGTTCATTTTGAGCAGAGGAGAGTAGATAAAAATTAACCCAACAAAGAAATGAAGATACCAAGATAAGTAAGCATAGAGATATGTTTCAATTATATTTATGTCTGGGGATATTTTGTGTCCAAAGAAATGACATTTAAGTGCAATCAACACTACTACTGCTTCAGTTCCACCCTCCACATTTCACCTTTTAAAATTCAGCTCAGACAGTATCAACTGGGTCTTTGGAGAAAGAAAGCCCTGGTAGCATGCACAATTTCTGTGATATAAGTAATCCTTTCATGAGTGATTTCAAAGATGGTTGTATTTAAAAGCCAACTCCTAATTTTCTTTTTCTCTCCAAAGCCCCAGTGCTTGGTTGTATATCCTAGTTGTAAGTCCTTCTAGTTCTTCTATGTGAGCCACTGCCACAGCATGGCAACTGACAGACGGGTGGTATGGTTCTGCAACCTTGGAATGAACGCAGGCTGCAGAAGCAGTGAGAGCACTGAACTTTAACCACTAGATCATCAGAATGGCTCCTCAAATTTTACCAGTTAGCCCTGAGAGCCTGTATTAAATAGCTCCATTTTGCATTTGTAAAGCAAGCCATTGTTTGTATTCCACAGAGCAAACAAACACCAAACACAGTGACTTTTACAATAATAATGAATGAATTATTTTATCCTGGAATTCAAAATACCAAAAGTATCCGCTGTTTACCCATTGTGTAAGTTTTTCATCACTGTGCAACTGTTTATTGAAGAAATGTAGCACTCATTAATTCAACTGATTTCTACCAAATAGCATAGGTTCATTTTGCACTATTCTATGTATACAAGTTGCGATTCTATTCTCTTTAATAATGTTACCTTCTCCTAAGATAGCCAACACCATCAGCTCCCCATTTCCTAAAGAATGACATCTAGATCAAACCAACAACCGCCCTTCAATTCCATCCCTTCACACTGAATCCTTTAAAATTTGGCTTAAGTATCACCTACTCTGAGAAAGTTTTTTCTAACACTTCTACTCTCTGGCCCCCTCAGAAGGGAATAGGTGGCCAAAAGTTGTGTCTTCAAGTATTCTGAGAATATATCTAGCCTCACACTAAAACATATACTTATGTGGCAAGAATTTGTTTTGTTTCTCTTTCCTCCATTAGAACAAGAACTTTCTTAAGAGAAGAGATTATGTCTTATTCATCTTTATACACCTAGCACCTGGTAGGAAATGAAAAATTATTTTTTTGGTTGAAAAAAATGAATGATTAAACAAATGAATGCATGATTCAGGGCAAATATCACCACTGTTTGACATTTCTATTTATTTTAGGTAATTCCATGATGTCACAAATTTATATAGTATTTCAACTATCATATATTTCAAAAACCAAAATAAAGTACTGGTTAGATGATTGAGCTCATAGTGGTACTACCAGGGTTCAACTTTTGTTTGTACCCTTTATTAGGTGAGAAATTTACTCATTTTCTTCATCTGTAAAATGGACACGATTTTTACGAGTTAAATAAATTAATACATATAGAGCACATAGAAGCAGCTTAGCAAGTAGTAAGCTCCCAAATAAATATTAATTATCACTCCATTGTTAAGTAGATTGGTAAACATAAAATTCATTTAGTTGATTAAAGCATGATTTGTGTTAAGGGCCAGCCTAATGGTTAATTATTTTGCTTAACGAGATTATCATTTATAGTAATAAAAATAATAATAATTGCCATTACTAATGTTCCCACAAAGACATATAACACCACAACCTGACTTCACACTCTTCTAACTATTTTCTCTAAGGAAGCTAACAATTACAATTTAATGCTGATCACATATTGAGTTTGTTCTCTTAACTGACTACTGTCTTCCAGCATAAGAGATATATGAGAATTAGCATTTCCTTTTCAGCCCTGCGTTATGACACACTACCAGTGTCTGAAATCCAAAGTCTGCATTATACAAACAATCTGGGAGGAAGGAGGGGAATGTTTTAATGCATAAAAATAATCTAATTGTGTCCTACCATATTTGACCTCTTACTGAAATCATTAGGTTGACAGCCATTGTTATCAAAAATGATCTTTCCAAATTCTATTTCTATCTCCTCCTTTATTCAGTCTCAGGTAAACTTGAGCTTAAAAATGTATAATTTTAAAGATTTTCTCAACAAATTCTATTTCCTACTCCTATAATGGATTTCCTTATTTCCACAGATAAAACATTTCATCCAATTTAGTTCGGTTTCCTCACGTTGTTGTTTCAGCTAGAATATATCTTTGGTATGGATGTTCTTTTCTTTTTTCTTTTACTTTCTTTAATGAGATTTTATGTTTTCTTTTGAATCTTGTGACTCTTGGCTCAAAATTATAGTTATTGTAATGTATGTTCACAATTCATAGGGTTGTAGGATATGCACAAAAATTTTTGTGAGCAAATTTTGTCTAATATTTAGCAAACCTGGCTACACCATGAGGGCTGATAAATTGTTGAAAGCCCCTCAAAAATAATTCTGACACTTGTCCAAATTCTATATTATTTTTCCCTTTGTGAAGACATATTTCTATATGAACAACCCAGATAATTAACCCAACTCTGTGTACACAAATGAAACTTCGGTTGGGGTAACAAAGTTTTTACATCTAGAAATACAGCTCAAACATAATTATTGAGGCTTACTTATTTCAGCAGATATGCAGTTCTCAAGACTAACTTTGATGGTGATTTACTATAAAATTTATCAAAAATCAGAAATATAAAATGAGAGATTAAAAACTCTGGGCTTTCACTTGAATATGGCTTTGTTTTTCCTAACTTTACCACTTTGAATTCTGCAATACATTACACTCTCCCAGTTCTTCTTAGGCTCCTGCTATAAAAACATTTAAATAAAACATCAGATTGTTTCTTGCCTGGCCTGTAGGCTCCAAGTCGATTAATCCCATTTGTATACTATTCTTTTCACAATATGTAGTGTCAGCTCCCTTGTTAATGGCCAGCTGAAAGGGAGTGATGAGAAGTAAAAAAACCGGAAGATTTGCTTCCATTCACCTCTGGAAAAGGAGAACTGTTTATGCAGGAAAAAAATGATGGGCTCTGCAATTCTCGAGTTTCGTTGGAATTCTATAGTTAGCCCCACTTAAAACAAACACCATTTTAATAGAATTTAGCTTTACTGAGACCTGGTTTTGAATGGGCAAACTTGTCTAGAGAGACGCTTTTAGCATATGGTCTAAAGAACGTCCCTGCCCTTTGTACAATCCCCGACACTGTAGCTTTGCGCTGGATGTGTGCTGTCACATTAATAGCGGACATCAAGTCTAATAGAGACGTGCTGGGGTTCTGCAGTGTGTGAATTATTAACTCGGGTATATGGGAGAGTATTAAACCGACCTGGGAGGCAGAAGGCATTGTTTAATCTGACTCTTTGTATCTGATTCTTTTTTGTTTTCATACACGGATGGAAAACAGGTAGGAATACTAACAAGAAATTTCAAATAGATAAGAGAGAATTTTAAACTGTTGCCATCAGTCTCCGCTTCTGTCAGTGCATGAAGTAAACAACTTCAAATGAATTAGGCAACAATGAGAGAGACAAAAGGATATGGCAGAGAGGGAAGTCAGCATCAACACTATTACTCCACAATCATTACCAAAGCTCTATTTACTAGGCCTTAATTGAAGGGACCTCTGGGTCCACTAGCTCCCTTTTATTTCTGTACCACTTGATACGAAATCTGAGGGCCTATTAGAGAAAACAACTTAAAAAATACTAACCAAGTTTTTATTATATCACTTTTCTCCTAAAATATAGATTTCTTTATAAAGTATCTTATTCTCATGGTAAAAATAGTGTAAACTAGAACAACAGCACAGAAAAGAACACTCTTACTGGGAAAATTAAGGCCAGTCTGGGCATTTTAACTAAAAAGTTGTCCAAGGGTTCATAAAAGTAATTCACATATATCCAAATATCTTAAATAGTTCATCTTAAAACATAAAACATGTACACGCAACTGCCATGCTTTTGGTGGAGGGCCACGGTTATTTTCTTCTTATTTTATAGTAAAGGTCTACCCACAATGTATCTTCCACGATTTTCAGGATCCAGGGTCAGATTTTCGAAGTAGGGTAAGAATTCAAAGGCTGTGAACAGCCTTTATAATGAAAGAGCAACTATTCTAATTGATGACTGCCACTCATGCCCTTTGTTATGTTAGTGCTGTTAAGTCCAATTCCGACTCCTAGGGACCTACAGCAGAGCGGAACACTGCTCAGTCTTTTTGCACCATCCTCTCACTTTTCAGTGCTGTATCAGACAACAATGCACTGCAATTCATAAGGTTTTTGTGGCCAAGTTTTCGGAAGTACGTAGCCAGGTCCTTCTCCCTAGTCTGTCTTAGTCTGGAAGCTCTCCTGAAACCTGTCCACCATGGGCAACCCTCCTGGTATTTGAAATACTGGTGGCATAGCTTTCAGCATCACAGCAACACATCACCACCACAGTATGACAACTGAGAGATGGTGTGGTTCCCTGACTGGGAAACGAACCCAGGCTGCAGCGGTGAGCATGTCCAATCTTAACCACTAGACTGCTCATGCCCTGCTAGTCATTAAATATTTTGAACATCATCTTTGCTTGTAAAGCAATGTGAATAAATAATTCCTCAAGATTTGTAAGATTTTTTCTCAAATATTTTACAATTATTTCATGTACATTTAACTGTATTTTTAGCAACTTACCTTTATCAAATCTTTAAAAATAGTTACCTGTTTTCATAGAAGTACCTCTCTCTACATTTTCAATTGATCCATTTATGAAACAGTTAATTAAATAATATGAGTAAAATAATAAGAACCATGGGAAAACGTTTGAGGATAAACCGCTGGCTCTTGGTAAACATGCCATTAAACTTCAGAAGTATACAGATGTCCTAGAAAGTGCCAAGAAGGTGCAAGCAATCAGTGGGGCATAGGCCATAATCAGTAGAACACAGAAGGATGAGAAAATGTCAACTAATCCAGAATATCAGATATCTAGAAGCTAAATCAGAGAGCATACACTGTATTGTTATATTCATATAACAAAGACAATACTATACACAGACTATCATATTCCATCACATAACAAAAGTATATACAATATAAACGTATAACTCAGTTATAATAGAAAAATTGAAGATGTGCTTAACTTGCCCCTTGACTCCGAAGTATTTACTTCATTCACATGGGGAAACTAAATTACAATTAAATTACTTAAGATCAGATAGTAAATCTCTACAGAAAAATAAAGACTATGTATTTCACTCTCATTAGAACATAGCTAGGGTGGTTCTTTGTGTTAGATGAGTTACGTATATTTGCACCAGAGAATTTTGGCAGGTATAGAGAACTAAAATGAAATGGCTATTTGAGTAATCTCCAGTGGCCTCTTCCAGTATTTTTGAGAAAAGCTGATAAATCAGAATGTACCTGTGTTAGGAAGAATTCTAAGATGCCCTTCCCCCACAAGATTCTCAGTCCCAGAGGTAAGCATTCTTTCTCCCAAGTATTCATTCAAGTGCTAATCTAGGTGCTGCTCTGAAGGCATTTTATAGCTATAATTGAGGTCCAAAATCAGTTGAACTTTAAGGGATTATCCTATTCAGTGGGCCTAACCTAAGCAAAGGATCCCCTGAAAAGCAGTTTTCCCTGGCTAGGAGCAGAAGAGGAAATCAAAGATATGTGCTCGCTCAGGCAGGCCTGAAAGAAAGCCAATACACATGTTGTCAACTGCCTATGACGACCGTATGACAAGGAACTGTTAAAGCCATCTAGGGGCTGAGAGGGGCCCCCAGCTGACAGTCAGCAAGGTGACACCTCAGTCCTCGTGGTGCAAGGAACTGAATGCTGCCACTTCTTGGAGGAGCATCTTGGAAGAGAACTCGGAGCTCTAGATGAGAACCACAGGTCCACTAACACCTTGATTTCAGCCAGCTGTATGAGTTTCCTAAGGCTACTATAACAAAGTACCACAAACTGGATGGCTAGAAACAACAGAAATTTATTCTTTTATGGTTCTAGAGGCTAGGAGTCTAAAAATCAAGGTGTCAGCAGGGCCATTCTCCTTCTGAGAGTCTGGATAGAATCTTGCCTTGCTTCTTCCTAGCTTCTGGTGGTGGCTATCCATCGTTGGCATTCATTGACTTGCAGTTGCACCACTCCAATCTCTGCTTCTGGCATCATGCAGTGTTCTCCCTGGGTGTCTCTATCTTCACATGGTATTTTCCTCTTCTTATAAGGAAAGCAGTCATGTTGGATTAGGTCCCACACTAATGACCTCATCTTAACTCAATTACATCTGCAAAGACCCTATTACCAAATAAGAAGTACATGCACAGGTGTTAGGATTTCAGCATATGTCTTTGCGGGGGGGGGGGGGGACACGGACGACACACACACACATGACATACTTCCACTCATAACACCTGTGGAGACTCAGCAGAAAATCCAGCCATACTGTGTTCAGATCTGACCTTCAAAAACTGAGAGACAATCAAATTGTGTCATTTACTCTGTTAACTTTATAGTAATAAATAAACAGCCATAGAAAAGTAATACAACACTCAAACTTTTCAAGATCCTAGATTTTCACTATACATACAGATAATTATATCACTAGGAAAAAAAATTTGTTTGCAGCAGAAATAAAAGGGTTTATTTATAACTCCCACTATTTCTAAGAAAAGCAGATCCTTGTAACTAGAGAGTTCTTTTCAGCAAGAGGTCATGGGTACAAGAGTGCAGGACTTGAAGACCAGGAACAGAGGAAAACTACTCTGCATAATGTTTAAAAAGAAGGAAATAGAGAGATGCAGAGGAAAGCTTCTTGAGTGGGGCTAGGTGGGGGGCAATTTAGAGACCAAAAGAGAGAAGAGTTGAAAGAGGGAAAATCAGCACCTGGCAGCCAAAATTGCAAGTAATGGTTGAGATCAAGGGCTGTTGCAAAATAAGAATTCTTATTAGGTCATTTGCATGGTGTTAATCAAGGTAAATCCTCTATTTCCCTAAAAAATGTTCAGTAGAATCTGTTTCCATTGCCATAGCAAGTTCTCAGTGATTATCTCTAGATGTTGATAATATGACTGTATTTATTTTCATATTTATTCTTTTTTCTGCTCTGATTTTCTCCAGTGAACATGTATTGCTATGTATTACATGTATTTTACAATCAGAAAATACAGCAAATGTTGCTTTATAAAAATTTGCATTCTTTAATTATAGCAGAATGGGGTGCTCCTTTATGGGTGGGCTAGGAAAACACCAAAGTCTGCTCAAGGATGGTTGGTCACATGTCACCAATAGTTGTGCACAGACATCAAATTAGCCTCTGAATTCCAAATGTAGTAGTTGATTAATGATTAACTATCAACTTTCCCATACTTCATTGAAGTAGAAGAAAATAAAATTGAACATAATAGTTGGTAATGTATTCAGACAGACCCTACAGAGAGGTGATTCTCAAAGTGTGTTCCCCAGACCAGCAGCATCAGCAACATTCGGGAACTTGTTGGAAATGGAAACTCTAAGGCCCTACCCCAGACCTACTGAATCAGAAACTCTGAGGGTGGGCCTGGAAATGTGTGTTTTAATAAGCCCTCCAGGTAGTTCTAACACATGATCAAGTGTGGCAACCACTGCTATAGAAGGCCCTGTTATTGCTATAACCTCAATGCCTACTGCTGATCACATCCCACTAGGGCCACTGTAAATGCTGTCTGCCTCTAACAGGATCTTTACATGGCCATTTTATGTTACACCCATTTCATTTCTTACAATCTTCTATTTTGCTGTGGGTTTTCTCTCCTCTAGAAGGTAGATGTGATTTTGCCATAGAATAAACCTATTCAGAACACCATGTTTAAACTGCTATTTTTGCAAAATTCAGTTATGTAATAATACAATAATTTGAAGAGCCAGAATATCTGATCACCCTCATGATCACACGAGGGTCTCATTCTGTTTTCTTGATATGCATGTGCAAGCAAGTGGCTTTCAAGAGAACAACAGCAATACTTCCCTTAAGTATATCTGTGCATAAATAGCGTGAGATTTCTAAAGCCATTTCACTTGTGCATTGGCACAGATTTGTTGCTATACTTCTGCAAAGATGGAGACGAGTGCAATAAAATATATTATAGCAGAACTTAAAGCAGCTCATATCACCCCAAGTGTCTTATGGACCCATTAATTAAAAGGGGGAAAAACGGTAGAAGATAAAATGTGCATGGGACATAAATATTTAACCACCACATAGAGTTTGAATAATTAATAGAATGATACCCTTTAGTACAGAGCCCAATATCTTTAAAATATAGGAGCATATAAGTGCACTATTTCAATATTTAAGCCAAAGTAAGTGATGTAGTTTCTGCATGTGAACTATAAGTCTGGGCAATGGATTGAAGAAATGCTTCATAATAATAAAATGGCTTTTAAATGTGAATTGGTCTCATAAGGTATAAGGATTTCCCTAACCAACACAATTTATTCAGAGTAAGATTAGCAAAGACAATTTTTGAAGCAATAATATTCATTACCTCCACATTTTATGATATTGCTAGTTCAGGGTATCTGAAGTGGCCCAGTGTGTTTAGACTGAACTTTCATCATGTCTAAACAGTTTAACTGATAGTTACTTGATAACTCTTTTATGAAGCAGTTTTTTAATAATGCTTTCATATTTCTGGTTTATGATGCCATTAAAGTCATCATTTGTCACATTAGTAATAGAGAGATTCTTAAAATATCCCTAGCAGCAATTCAGGATGGCTTTTAATATCAGCATAAATTCCTGTCTTACTTAACCAGCTATTGGAAATATTAAGTGTTGTTTGCAACTTCAAAATATATATGACAACATAATTATATAATATAGATCCCTGGTTTAGGGGAAACCAGTGAGAAACTCTAAAGAAGTGAAGCTAAAGTAGGTTGGCTTGACCTTGTGATATGACTTAACAACACAGAAAAAAAACAGTCCCTTTGATTGTGGAATGAATCAGTCAAGTTTCTGCTATAGAATTATTTATTCTCCATGGACTAAGAAACTCAAAACAGGGAGAGAAGAGGGAGGGGAAATCTAACTTGTCCAGAATGCTATTATATAGTGAATCCATCTCAGTTCAAACATTCATGGATATAGTTTCCATTTGTTTTTAGAAGTTAAAACACTGCATGGCATGCTTCCCTGCCCCCTACCACATACACAGACACACTGCATCCCAATATGGGGAATTTTTCTAGAGGGCCATGGATGAGGCTCCAGAGCTCTAAAATTAGACCTGACCAGCTGTGCATAGTTGGTTTGCTGCCGCAGGCTTGTGTGCATATATAACATCATCCCATCACACTGTCAGCTGCTCCGTTCTTGGAAACAAATGGGGTATTAATGTCCATGAACCCCGCTGTTGAGCTGCTTTGGAGGCAGGCTTCACATGATGTACTGCTCTGCTCTGTGTCTGCAACATCACTGAGATAAGAGGAGAAGGGTTTCTTTTTTCCTTCATGGGTGTGTTAGGACAACAGATTTCATCTTCTAAGAGGAGTTTCTCTTCACAGAGGGTTAGTTAGCTCTTATGTGTGGTAGGTATGTAATGAAAGCTATCTCAGGGGCCGATCCATGTGCTTAGGACTGAGGTAGGATTATGTTTCTAAAATGGACACACTAATAGAAAAGGACCATTCGTTATGAAAATGGGTTATGGTTGAATTCCATTCTCCTTTCTTGGATTATAGAGTACTGCTCTTGGAACTTGTATCATTTAATCACATAGAGCATCATAGTAATATAATACAAAGAGCACTGAAACAGAAATAAGAAAGTTCTTGTTTCTAAACCCAGCCGTATCTCCTAGTAGTGATGTGCACTTGGCCAACTCTATAATCTTGCTGACCTCATTATCTTCATTTCTATAATTACGAATAACAGCTGTTTTATCTACTGCAAATGGTTGTAAAAATATTGGAGATAAAAGATATGCGAAAGAAGGGTTATTAATTACACTATACTTGACATTTCAAAATGTTAGTTTATTAATATAGTTATTTTGCCTGAAAAATAGATCCATGTGTTCCCACTATTAAAAATTTTTCTTTTTAACTGGCCTTTTGGACATGACAGGAAAAGTGTCACAGTCAAAACTTTCATGCCCGACTATACCAAGTTATTCTGCTTTGTGAAAGTACCACATTGAAATAAACTGTTGACTATTGTCACTGTGAATGGAGTCTGAAATATTTTTTTTATTGAAGAAGTCATTTATCCACTGGAAATGTATTGTAATTCTCATTGGCATAAGCCTTGCCTAGCTCCAGATGTTGGCTGGGCCTATGAGGAGTAGGGCTTTGATGACCAAGAGGCCAAGAAACCATTAGCAGTTGAGAATGGGGAATGGTCAGCATAGTTTCACCCCCATCAGCAGTAGAGTTCTCTAGAGAAACAGAACATGTATATATATACTATACTCATGCACATATATAGGGAGAGAAAGAGGGAGAGAATGAAATTAATCATAAGGAATTGGCTCATGTGATTGATTATGGAGGCTGGCAGGTTCCCAGATCTGCAGTGGGAAAGCTGGAGACGCAGGAGAGCTGATGGCATAAGTTCCACTCTGAAAGCAACTGGTTCAAAACCCAAGAATCATCGATGTTTCAGTTAAGTCTGAAGGCTGGAAAAGACTTATGTCCCAGCTTAAAAGTATCAGGCAGGAGGGGATTCCTGGGAGGGTCAGCCTTTTTGTTCTATTCAGGTCTCTAACAGATTGGATGAAGCTCATCAATCTGCTTTACTCAATCTACTGATTCAAATGTTAATCTCATCCAGAAACATCCTCTCAGACATTCCCAGAATAATGTTTAACCAAATCTCTGGGCACCTGGTGGCCCAGTCAAGTTGACACATAAAATTAACCATCACGTCATCAGAACTTACAGAGGATGAGAAATCCCATATTAAATCAAAACACTCCTTGGTAGACTTGCGCCTAATACTCCAAGTAGAATAGGGTCTGTCTCAACTAATCAAGGTGATTTAAGACCTAGTTAACGGTATTCTAGAGAAGTAAGATAGGGGCCAAATGGATAGACAACGCTACATTGCTCAGTAGGAAAGCCCTGTGTTGGAGTGACAGGTGGGTTGAAGGTCTTTGGGTTGCATTTGTCTTCGTTTGCCCTGAACCTTGTAGGCTGTGGCTTCTTTAACTTTGGATCCTGCACCAATTCCTCCTCTGAGCCCACTCCCACCACCATAATCCTTTAAGTTTACTTTAAATGTTCTGAGGCCTACTAGACAACACACTCAGAATTCACATTTTATCACACATATTTAGCAAAATATAGACTCTATTTTCTCCAGATTATAGGGATTCTTCCTAGTTTATTGTAAGAATTTTCTTCCTAACCCATGATTACCTGTCCATGTAAGAGCATTACTTGGAAGACTTGTTTTGTTATATAAGTTTAATGACTCTTGCTAGAGATTTCAAAACTTCGTTAAATATTATTGGAAAAGCAGCAATTTAACTAAAGTTATTCTTACTGACTACTACATTAAAAATCCAATTTCAAGACCCCAACAACTGTATTACTATTTTGTAAAATATGTAAAGAAAACTGCCCTATTTGGCAAACACACTTATCTTTAACTTCCAACTAATAAAAAAAAAAAGCTTTAAGATGATAGATATGTAGAGATGTGTGTGTGCATATATTCTACTGGGAAAAAAATGACATGAATGACATTTGCTATGTTTATTTAAAAATTACAACATTTTTGCTTTGTGCATGTCAACACAGAATAGTAAAACTGAGAAAATAAACAAACTGTAATGTGATGTGCATTAGCTCTCTATTGCTGACATACCAACTTACAGCAAACTTAGTAACTCAAAACAATGCAAATATCCTTGCTGACAGTTCTCTAGGTCAGAGGTTTGACATGGTCCTCACTGGGCTAAAATCAAGGTTTTAGCAGGGCTATCTTCACCTCCAGAGGTTCTAGGACAAAACCTGTTTCCTTGTCTTTTCCAGTTTCTAGAGCCGCCTGCTTCCTTGGCTTGGGGCCCCTTCATCCATCTTCAATGCCAGCAATGTAGTGCCTCTCTGTCCCTTCTCTTCTCACATTCTCTCTGACCACAGTTGGAAAACGTTCTCCACTTTTAAGGACTCACGTGATTAGAGAGCCCACCCAGAAAATCCAAGATAATCTCCCAACTCAAGGCCCTTAAATTTAATCATATCTGCAGAGACTCTTGTAACGTGTAAGGGAACATATTCACAGGTTCCATGGATTAAGACGTGGACATCTTTGAGGGTCATTATTCTGCCTACCATATGTCATAAAATTACTTTAGAAATACATGTTACTAGACAAAGTCCTCTTATTTTTTCTTTTCAGCAGAGTAGTTTGTACAATATTAGCTCCTTCAATTGGTAAAAACAGAAAAAAACTGTTTTCATACGATACTTGGAACCAAGAACATATTTAAAGAAAAAAATTACAGCATTAACAATATATCCTAATTAATATCCCTTCTTAATTGCTAATAAAGCAGTCTATATTACAATTGAAATCAGTTTGTCTTCATTTTAAAAAATATTTTCTGCACAGTTGTGGCTTGATAATTAAAACATTGTGTCCAGGGACCATCTCCCTCTAAATCAGAGTCATTATTGTCTGGTGAAGTCATTAACTTGGATTAATTGGGTAAGAAAAGTATAATAAACTGTGGATGATTTCCAGTTCTTAGGAGAACAGTGAGAAACTATTTCTGTTATCTTTAGAGTGATATAAATTTAAGCTCCATGAAGTCAGGTGCTGTTTCTCCTTTGGTTCACTTGTGGGGCAGTGCCTATCACACAGTAAATGCTGAATACATATTTTTGAAGGAATAATGAATAACTGAATGAGTTGACGTATTGACCAAGAGGTACTGAAATGTAAGAGAACCTAGAAAAAGTTAAGAAGAAAGGTAAGGTATGATTTGAATGTTTCACATTAATTCACCTTGCAGAGACTAATGGTGATTTTCATATGTTCCCTTACCTAAAAGCATGGTGGCCAGTTTGGAACATTTAATTTGCAATAGATTTGAAACTGTTGTACACACAGAACTTCTAGGTATTTTAGGTCACTGATCCTCTTTCCATGTTTACTGACTGCTGTTCAGACACATACTAAGTAAAAGATTAGGACAGCTTACAATGCATCAGAAATAATAAAGAAAATAAAGGTAATCAGATCACATCAAAAGTTTTTCTGATGCTCTAGTGTTAGATGTTGCCAGAAACACAGTTTGCCCTTGTTGAAGAGAGCTGTGCCATACGAGGGAAAGAAGTTCTCTGAACTTCACTGAAACTAAATGCTTGCAGTAGACCACGCATACTCTCAAAAATAGGCTTTCCAATTCCCAAAATTTGCCTTTCTTTCAACTCAGAGGCTATCTATCCCTTCTTCTGAAGCAAGTCTTGTGAAGAGCAAATTCTTGGAAGAGAGGAAATAAATGCTATCAAGGTCTTTAAGAGGCCTGGAGGCAGGGATGCCCTGCAAAGCATGTTACTTGGGACCAGCTGATTTTGCAGCAGCAGTTGCAGTGGTGTGGCCTTTTTCTTACTCAGGAAAGTGTTTTTAAAATTCTTCTTAATTATATTCTGACTTAATGACATGCCCCTTTAGTGTTGGATTGTCTACAGAATGACCATGACTAGTTATTGAGCACCACATCCCAACATGATTAATTTGTACTCTCATTTCATGTGAAATTCCATTAATACATTAAGCCTTTGATGAAATATAGAAGCATTCATTCTCCTTGTTTTTGCCATGAGCTCCACAAGAAAACAATTAATATGTCAAAATAAGGAGATAGTTGGAAAGAAGTGAAATACCTTTTGGTAAAGAGTATGCAGAAACTAGGAATGAACTCAAACTTGACAAACTAGGAATGAACCCAAGCTTGGGGTTCTTTAACCAAATCAAAAGTGCTCTATAAAAAGGCTGGAAAAGGAATACTATAAAGAGAAAGAAGGATGGTTATCTGAGATGAGCATGAAGCATGATTTGTCTCATGTGCTTAATACATTTGGAATCTCTAGGCTCTTCATCATATTTAATGTCGAGTGACTCATCCAAAAAGAACTGAAATTCATTCTCTATTGCATGTAGATAATTAGACAAGATGGACAATTTTTTTTAGCTTTGCCTTACTGAGACTTTTTGTTTCTCTATATTAATTGTATCATAAGAAGTCTAGAGCACAAAGACACAAACACTTTCTAATCTTTTTCGTGTTACTCCCAAACAAAAAACTGCAGTTGTCAGCGAAGTCTCTAGCTGTGTTCTAATCTATAATCTTACAGAGACAGAACGCAAATAAGGAAGAAAACATGGTGGAAATATTGAAATGGATATAAGAAAACATGAATGCATGAAAATAACTGTCTATATGTGACTTATTTTCATGACATTTTTTTCTGCATTGTTTTATCCACTTCTGCGATTTTTCTCTCTAATATGCTGATACTATTCACAAACATTAGAGATGAAGAAATTAATTCTTTCCCAAACATATCTTCATTTATTTTGAATGCTCCAACATGGAAGTATTTGGAAAACCCAAAAGTCAGTTTCCATGATAAATATTAGACATTTTTCTCTAGTAGTAGAACAATGCCATACTTCAAATTTTAGAACCAATCCACATTTTAGTTCTCCTAAACCAAATAGTGCTTCACTCATGCACTTTAAATAAAAAAGGTAATAAACACTCATTGAAGTTTTGATTGGGAACAATGCCTTGGGGTATATTAATTACATCAGTGTGTATATAGATCACATTATTTGATAGCATGGAAGAGAAAAATACAATATTTTAAAAGTGTGCCTTTATCTCCTGCTACCCACATAGTTGACCAGGTTTTCATCTAAATATTTTTTATTTATGATCAAATATCTCTTCCAGTGTCTAGAATAATGCCTAACACATAGAAGTTGTTAAATATATACTTGTTAAGTGACTAAAATATTTCTTCCCAAACAGAATTGTCTGTTTGCTTTTCCAATGAGTTTAATATTTTAAAAACATATCTCGACATACTTTTCACTTCAGTATTTGTCTTGCTTTCTTTTCTCTATAACCCCTCTGCTATTAATAGCAAGCCAGAAATATTATTGTCCCAGTGATGGAGAGAAGTAGAATAGACTAAAAAGTCCCAGTAATTCTATGTTAAGATGCTAGCCTTACAAACAACACAATTTTAAAAATGAGCAAAGAATTTGAACACACATTTCCCCTAAAAAAGTAAACAAGTGGCCCAAAATGCTCAACATCATTAATCATTAGGGCAATGTAAGTAAAAACCACAATGAGATACCACTTCACACCCATTAGGAGGGCTATTATTAAAAAAACAGAAAATGGATAGTGGTAATGGTTGCACAACACTGTGAATATACTGAATGCCACTGAATTGTACACTTAAAAATGATTAAAATGGTAAAAATTTATGTTCAGTACATTTTACCACAATAAAAAAAAGAAAAAAATACTACTTTTAACAGTCACCCTTTGGTTTCTCTTTTTTTTTTTTTTCTTCCTCTCCCCAAAACCCCCCAGTACATAGTTGTATATTCTAGTTGTAGGTCCTTCTAGTTGTGCTGTGTGGGACGCCACCTCAGCATGGTTCGATCAGCAGTGCTAGGTCCACACCCAGGATCTGAACTGGTGAAACCCTGGGCTGCCAAAGAGGAGAGCATGAACTTAATCATCCGGTCACAGGGCCGGCCCCCACAGTCACCCTCTGTTAAAAGAAAAATTATTTTTTACTTTACATCCAAAGCCTAGCCTGGTGATTTTTTTCTTAAACCATAACTTTAAGGAAAAAAGGGAGTTCTTCCTCTTCCTCTTCCTTTTCTTCTTCCTCCCTTCCCTTCTAGAAGAATTTAGTCCAAGAGACATTACATGGGTTCAAGCAAGGTGGAGAGAAGGAGAAAGAGACACAGCATTATATGGAAGATGCTGGAATTTGGATCTAGATAAAGAGGTTTTCCACATGGGAGAGGCAGCTTTGCATTGTCTCAGTATTATCTCCAAACTCAGATGCTCACATGGCGGGGCGCAGGGGAAGGCAGCCAGCAGTGGAGAAAGTCCAGTATGGCATGTTGGAGCTTGAAAAGGTACAGAGGGCTCATGCTGGGGAGCTACCTGGTGTAATGTACTGAAGCCTGGAGATATGAACAGGCATCCTGGTATGGGTGTTTCAGGACGGGCAGAATGAAGCTCCTACTCAGGAGATGTCCTAAGTTAGGACATTAGACCCATTTGGGGAGAGGAGGGATGAGATGATGGATGTTAAAGGAGATCAGTTATATATATGAGAGCTGAACAAATAAATAAATATATTGAGAACAGTGGCAGCCATGTTTCTTGCCATCAGAAAAGGAGTTACAAAGATGAAAAAGGAGAAACTAGCTAAAACTCCATAATGTCGGACTTGAGATAGAGATATCTGTGTGACCTCATAGATTTCAATACAAATAGATAAATTCAAAAGTAAGTACAAGTGTAAATTTGTATGTGTATACATATATTTCCTATTTTTGTCTACTGAGAAGGCCTGGGAAGAGTGATATTCCAATACATAAGCACAGCTAATGCCCAGTCTTAGTTTCTAAATACCATTCTCCACTAAAAGGAATCAAGATCCCTTGGAGAAATGGCTGCTTCCAGGTGTAGGGCAGGAAAATATAACACGAGCCTGGAATATCTTATTGTACCAGATAATAAGGAAGTCATAATGAAAAGAATTCATCAACAAAATAAATAAAAGCAAAAGCCGGCCTAAAATAACTGGTTCAATCTTGGGTGAGGCAGCTCCCTTCAACCAAGGGCAATTCTTAGAAACCATCAGCAGCCAGGACTCCCAGCAGTGAAGGAATGCTTGCCACAGTCCTCAAGAAAGAAACTAGCCAGTTCATTACAGCATTTTCTACAACTTCTGAAGGAAATTTAGTGTTTTTTAGGAGTAGCAGCAGAAAATAAGGAAAAAGGCCATAGTATGATAATACTGCTGGGGTCCATTAGTGACCAAGTACCCCCCTACAAGGTCAGCCCAAGAACTGGAGACTGAGAGGATAATACAAATCAACCCAGATAGGCTGAGTGAGAGTCTGACAAACCCAGGCTGGAGCTGCACTCCCCATGTCCTATAAATGGCTAGGGGATATGTGAAGGCAGCCTTTCAGAGTTTTGCACTATGACAAAAAGGAAAGAGCTGATGGTTTTGGCAGCCCACAGAATGAATAGTTGGAGGCTAAGGTAAACAATTGTTGGATCAGAAGAGGCCTGGGGTCAGACTGAAAGGCCAGAATCAGAAGAGATCTCATGACCAGAAAGCATATCCAAGACCAATGACCTCAGTAGTGGGTACTAAATGGTGTCCAAAAGGATGATTCAGGCTCAGTCATACCTCAGCAAGGAGAAGCATTGGAAGCCCAAAGACAAAGCCAGAGCATTAACATGACACAGCAGACTAGCTGAGACTCAGAAACAGTCCGTAGACCAAAAGCTTCCTGATGCCTAACTGATGCCATGCAGATAGTTAAGGTCCTACAGCATTGAGTAATTCAATCAGTCTCTCAACAAATAATTACTGAGTGCCAGTTTTAAGCTCTAGGAACATACTGGTAAGCAAAACTGAGTTAAAAAAATCTTTGTCTTCATGGAGTTTACATTCTATCAAGGAGAAATAAGCAATAAAGTTAAGTAACTGAATTCTACATATTTTGAAGACAACACTAAGAGGATTTACCAATGGATTAGATATGGAGTATGCAAAACAAAGGGATTAAGAATGACAATACAAAAGAATGATGCTCAGTAATAAAAATGAAAGAAATCTTGATACACACAGCAACATGGACGACTCTCAAATGATTATGTTTAGTTAAAGAAGCCAGAATAAAAGAGAATATACTTTGTGATTCCATTTATATCAAACTCTAGAAAATGCAAATAATCTATTGTAACAGAAAGCGGATCAGTTTTCGTTTGGGGGGGAGGGGGAGAGGTAAAGAGGGAAGGATCACAAGAAAACTTTTAGAGACAATAGATACATTCACTATCTTGTTTACGGTGATGGTTTCACAAGTGTGATGTTTAATTTTATGTTATTAATTTGGTTGGGGCCACAGGGTGCCCGGATATTTGGTTAAGCATTTTTTCTGGGTGTGTCTGTGAGAGTGTTTCTGGATGTGATTGACATTTGAATTGATAGACTGAGTAAAGTAGATTGCTGTCCCCAACGTGGGTAGCCTCATGCAATCCACTGAAGGCCTGAATAGAATAAAAAGGTTGAGTAAGAGAAAATTTATCTGCCTGTCTTTGAGCTGAGACATCAATCTTCTCTTGCCTTCATAATCAGATTTGATCTGGAACTATACTATTGGCTCTCCTGGGTCTTCAGCTTGCCAACTGCAGATCTTGGGACTTCTTAGACTCTATAACCATACCACATGAACCAATTCTTTATAACCTAACTTTTTCTCTCTTCTGTCTGTCTGTCTCTCTGTCTCTGTCTCTCTCTCATGATCTATCAATCTATCCTGTTGATTCCGTTTCTCTAGAGAACCCAAGCAAATACAGAGGGTATAAATACATATCAAAATTTATCTATATATATTATAGATATGTGCAGTTTATTGTATATCAACTATACCTCAATAAAACTGTTTTTTTAGAAAAGTATGAAAAAGTTTTTTGCCAGACGAACAAAAAGAATTGATTTTTTTATTTACCAAGATTTGGAAGACTATCAGGGGAACAAGTTTTGAAAAGGAAGGCTTCAGTTTGAGACAAAAGAAAAAACTATTCCCTTTATACTCCATGCACTCTACTCATAGCAGTCACTTCTGACACCAGATGTGTGTGAGTTTTCCACACCCACCAATTCTCCAACACTCAGGACACCAAACGGATGTACTACAGTTCAATTATGACACTAAGTACCTGGATTTAGCACAGATTGCACAATTTGAGGACTCAGTCTCACAAGACTGCCACCCACTTCAGATGCCAACCACAAGTAGGGAGCTTCCAGGTTATCCACACTTCTGTCTGACTTGACTACAAATCAAAGGTTTCCATGACCCCCTCCTCAGGAGTGATAATTTGCTATAATATCTCACAAAACTCAGAGGAACATTTCCTTATGTTTATGAGTTTATTATACAATAAAATACAGGGCAAAAGTTACAGATGAATAGCCAGATAAAGAGACATAAGATGAGATTCAGAATGGTCCCAAACACAGGAGCTTCTGTCCTGTGGAGTTGGGGTACACCACTCTCCTGGCATATGAATGTGTTCACCAACCCAGAAGCTCTCCAAAGCCTGTACTTCAGAGATTTTTATGGAGGTTTCATCACGGAGGCATGATCGATTCTTAACACAACTTCTACCCTTTCTCAGCTTCCTGTGGATTTGAGGAGTGGGGCTGAAAGTTCCAAGCTTCTAATTATGGCTTGGTCTCTCTCATGACCAGCTTCCATCCAGGAGCCCACCAAGAGTCACCTTATTAGGTGACTCCTATCACCCAAGAAATGCCAAGGAGTTTAAGAGCTCTATATCAGGGACTAGGGTCAAAGACCAAATATTAGAACAAAAGATGCTCCTAGCACCTTTATGGCTTAGGAAATTACAAAGGTTTTAGGAGCTCTGGCCAGCATCCAGGGACAAAGTCCAAAATATCTATTTTTTTATTATATCACAATATCAGAGTGTCATGCTATGTTAGAGATATCTACCAAACAACCCAGTGAATTTGCCTTGTAGGTGACTGTATATTCAAGTCTAGAGTTTAGGCCCAATGCCAGAAGAGGAGATATAAATTTAGAAGTCATGAGACTGAATAGCATCCCTACAGAAATGAGTGTACGTAAAGAACAGAAGTCTGAGAATTGGACATTCCTTTATTTAGAGTTTGAGAAAAGGAGTAAAGAACAAAAGACACTCAACAGTATGGTCAATGAGGGCAAGGAAAACCAGGAGAATGTCCTATAATCCAATAAAAGAAAATGCTCCAAATAGAAGAAAGTAATTGTTCAAAGAAGACAAAGAACTGACTTAAATTTACCAAGGAAGAAGCCACCATTAAGAGTAATTTTTAGGGTGAGGTAGGGCAAATATTGAGACTGACATGAATTAAAGAGAATGACTGGGGAGGAATTGAAGACAGAAAGTACTGATGACTCTTTCTTTTGGTATTTGATGCAAAGCAGAATAAAGAAATGAGGAGCTACCAGAGATTGACGTGAGGCCAAAAAATTATTTTCTCTTCAATATGGGAGTAACATATATCTGGTGCTGGTGGAAATGATCCAGTAAAGAGGAAAACAAGATAATGAACGAGAGATAGATAGAATTTCAAAAGTGATATATTTAGAGTAAGTGAAGGGAGATGGTATCTAGTGCACAACAAGAGGCATTAGTCTTAGCGGAACAGAGTGGATTCACACACAGTAATCAGAAGGAAGGGAGAGAAGATGGACAGAGATGTAAGGACATGGCAAATGTGGCGGTGAGAGTTTGTGCAGGTTCTCTACTGATTGCCGCTATTTTCTTTTAGAAAAATAAGAGTCAGTGTCTTCAACCAAGAGTGAGAAATGAGAGGAGGTGTTAAAGGTTTAAGTAGAGAAGAGAGTATGACATAGTCATTTACAGACATGAAAAAAACAGAGCAATGCATTATGATTTCAGGACAGCACATCAGGCCTAGGTAGATCTGTGGCCATGGACTGAAGACTTGACAACATAGTTGCATGTTTCACCCTAGTAAAATTTGGCTGTGCAGATGTAGACATAGAGTAGTCAGAAGGTTATATTCAACAGAGGTTGGTGTTTTGCCAGATAAGTACCACAAACCATGACAGGGCAAAACACTTCAGGATATATCCAAGGCTGGCATTAAAATGAAAGATCATGGAACTAAAAGTGGACAGGAAGATAACTGAAAACTGGGCAGTGAGCAAGGGATAGTAGGAAGAAAAAGAAGTAAGATAATAGATCATATATCCTGATGGATGGAAGACCTATAGAGAAAGTGAACCGAAAAAATAGAGTGTGGCGTTCAGAGAGTAGCATATTCGAATTTCACATTATGAAGGGGCTGGAGTTATTAGTAATGACAAGACCTAGAGTCTGCCATGGGAATGGTTAGTGAGTGAGACAAAGTAAAGCACAAGACCCATTGTTGAAGGACAGGCAAATGAACTGAAAAGCAAGATGTGGAGAGAGTATACATGGACATTGAAATTAGTAAAAATTATGCCAGGGGTAGTATTGGAGACAGTGAGCATGAAACAAACCAAAATCTTCAACAGTGATAGGAAATAACATAGGAATCAAGAGATGACTGAAACAAGGCATGGTAGAGAGTAGTCTAACGATGTGAGATTGTAAATGCGTTTTTTTAGAGGAAAGAGAGGGAGAACAGTCTAGGACTCAATAAGGATCTAAGTTCCTTTGCTGATATTGGTCCAGTAAAATGAAAGGAGATGAAGAGGAAAAATCCTTCCAATGGAAATCATTAGAAGAGAACAATGTCCTCTAGAAAGAGTCAATTTCACTTAGAGGAAAAAATAGATAAACAAACAAAGCAACATTCAGAGGAGAGATGGAGTATCTAAAAGACTTCAATGACAAGAGATATCAGTTCCGGAGACACAGCAGAAGTGTTTCAGGAATTGATGAGGAGTGAGAAATGCTAGCAGAAATTGGCATACAATGAGGCATATGTTGATGACAGTCTGGGGAGTAAGAATTGTCTTCAGTGACACAGGCTTAAGGTGCCTGGTGTAAACAAGGGTATCAATCTTGGTTTCAGGAGATAGCAGCAAGTCAGGGAGTACTGGTGGGAAGGAAGAGCTATGAGGAACTCCCTAGAAGCAAGTAGAATTCTGCAGCCTGTTTTGTGACCCCACCAGAAAAAAGGAGTCTTTGCAAGGAGGAGGGAAAGACAGACCGCAAAAAGTGTGTAAAAAACCACCCCTTATAGAGAGTTTGAACTTTGAACTGACTGAACACTTACCTGAAAGTGCCTTATTAAGCAGAAGAAACTGAACTACCTTCCTAATTTTTAAATGCTTTATTTGGCCAACCACAGAAATCAGGGCACATGAAAAGTTTATTTCAGCTATAACATAATATAGGATACTTCCTCTCTTAATGAACATATGAAAAGTAATGAACACATTTTGATCACACTACATGTGGGGACTCTTCCAAGATTCCTAAAATTCTGTGTGCAGCAAATATCTGCATCTCACATGGTTATAAACCACGGCGAGAAGAGAAACAGAGGATTCGTTAGAAGGACTACGACATTAAACTAGGAGAGAGATTATGGTGTATCTGACCAGAAGTCTCACATCAGAAGTAGTTGGAACAGATTCTAGATATATTTTGATGATAGGACCAATAGAACTTACTGATGGGTTATATAAAGGAGTCGAGGGTCACAAGAGACAGGAGTCTGAATACTCCAAGGTTCTTGCCCTGACGAAGTGGGGGGTGGACCTGCCAAGTATTTAGAAATGCTGATTAAATATCTAAGTGGAGACACTGAACTGGTAGTTGGATACATAAGTTTTGGAGAAAGGTACAAAGTGGAGGTAAAATATATATATACACATATATGTTCTTAAGGAAATTGAGATAATACAAAGAATGAGTGTATATAAAGCCACTCACTTCTCAGTGGTGAAAGACCTACCCAGTGATCAGATTATTCCCTGGGTCTAAGATGAAGTATAGAGTGGAGGTAGAAAGTGGAGGAGCAGAGTTTTTATATTAGGCAAAAAAAAATGAGAGAGGACCTAAATGGCACATTCAAACATTATGCAGACTTTAAACATAAAGATTTGCATAGAGATGCAAATCACTGGCATGAGAAAATGATCCTATTATAATGTGAACATATAATATTAAGTGTAAAAGCTAGGATAAAGAACCATATGTATATTATGATCCCAGCTGTATTTGTATATGTATATGAGTTTGAGTATGTGTACGCAAATATTATGACTTAGACACATTTAAATCCAACATGGGGAAAATTAAAATTTAATTTTAACAGCAGAAATCAATTCCTTTTGAAACTTTATTCTTGAATAGTAGCAGAAAAACTAAATTGTTGTTTCTTGATATTTTAGTCACTTCTAATTCAAAATTTTGCCTCTTCCAAATAAATCTTTATTACAACTCAAGTATTATTAATTTCTCAGTCATTATTTGGTACTTCTTCTCTAACATTCCTCCCACTGCCAAACATAACCTTCTCCAATTCTACTGGGAAAAGTTTTTTTTCTGACATCATAACATATAATTTTAATAATCAAAAGAAATTTTAAATGGGTCAAAACACTTTCCCTATCTTCCAAAGTTGTTATGGGGATTTAAAATGTGATGAGTATTAAAATTTTAGAAAACTATAATGTATGCTATAAATATATCCTCCTATTTTTGCTCACTAGGATGCACTAAACAATTGTTTCAATTTCTAGTTACATCTTGAAGGCTGTAATGATGAATATACTACATGTTTGGGTCCATGTGTAAAATTTGCTTATGTGAAGAAAAGCGCATCTCTGTATACGATCAATCAGAAAAATGTGGAGTTTCTCTCTGGGAACGGCTGTATCAGAAACTCTCTGGAGAAAGGAGACAGGGCAGTGTGTGTAGTTTGAAAATGATTACAAGATAATTCTGATGTATGCCTCGTTTCTCATACCCACCCAGATTAGGAATCACTTCTCTCTGTTATCTACATTTTATTATTGTATCAAATCAGGTCACCAGAAAGAAACATAATTGAACTATATTATCTCAGTCCCTGTAGAAGTGTCTTTACTACTATGATTTCATTTTATATCAGTGTTTGCTCTAATAAAGAGTCATATAGAGATATGTCTGCATGTGCTGTAAAACTGCTCAATACATTGCCCATGACTTCATTCAGTGCCTTTTAATATAAAAGCACAAATGGTAGGCATTTTTCCTTCTAAAATGTAATGCCAAAGAAGTCTATTCCTGCTGAAAAGTCAGTCTTCTTCCATTGATTAGACTTTGATAGGTAGGTAATCTGTCACCTTTCCACTTTACTTGGGCTTCCAGGAGACAGATTAAATTTCAGGCTTAATTATGGAAATATAATTCCTTTACCTCTCTCTCTCTGTATATGTTGCCCCTTATATCTTTCACATCATTTCTAATCTTTTAATTTACATTTAGCTAACTAGTATTATAAGCATGTTTAAGAGAATTTTAAAGTAGATGGAGTATAAATTATAAATAAAAATAGGAAAGATTGAGGCTCAGAAAATCTCAGTCAAATAAGCAAAGCAAAGGGAAGAAAATAGAACATGGGTCAGGGCAGCAGTGTTTAGGGGCCACCTAAAGAACGAGTGAGGGACCAGAGTTGGACTTCTTCATCAATGGAGAGCGACAAGGAATAGGAGAAGTGAACAAAGGGGTAGGATGTGGGAGTTACAGGGCAAGCGTTGACTCAGCAACCTAGGCAACTCCATAATTCCTGATAATTTCCTGAAAGAAAGTAGAGAATACAAGGGGGTAGTAAGTTCAGAAACAACGTCTGAAACTTTCTCAGAGAGAAATCCTGTGTGGTTGTCCCCTGAAGCTCGTCATGTTACAGCAGGGAACCTCAGAGGATAAGGGGGCCAACTTAATATAAAAGGGGTCCTCTCCCAGACACCCCACATTGCCTACATCCTGAGAATGTAGACCACTCACATGCAAGTTACCTCTTAATTGAACTATACCAAGCCACCAGTCTGGTAGGAAAAATCTTTGTGAAAGTCCATTTATAGAACTCAGAAATGTGCAGAAAAAAGCAAATGAGTTTTTTGTGTAATTAGGGATGTGTTTGTTCTTTCTTAAATCCTGGAATAATTGTAAATTTAGATCATTATCAGACATACCACAAAAGGTCTTGATATGACAGTTTCTTTTGGGGTGGCCTAACAGTTCTGTGAGTTTGGCAGATCCTTGTGACCATTCTCAATGAAGCTTGTCTGTCCGCAAAACTCGTGGCCTTAACAAGAATGAAAATGCGCTCCTCTGTCAAATAGCCGTTAATTAGTTCCATTAAACTATATTTCCCAAAAGAGGCTGAGTCACCATTAGCAGATGACAAACGTACAGTGTTCACATGTACTAAACTCCTGATAATGAACTCTAAAATACCACGAAGTGTTTAGGCAAAACTCTAGTAATTTATAATTGACAATAAGCCCTACCATGTTACCATGTTCATTTTGGCCAAAGCTTCTATTTTCAAAAATTCTCAGTATCCTTTCTCAGCACTGGACTCTTTATCAATGGAGAGCACTCCAGACCACCAAATAGTCCTCTGAGCATTGTACTTCAGATTTGATTGATTTTTCTCTTGTATGATAAATGAAACTTTGTAGATTAATAGACTGCTACAATTATTTATATAGCATGCTTTGCCTTAAGAAAAAGATTCTTCTTTTCTTTCCCAGACCACTGGACAAGAGGAAACCAACAGTTAATACAATATATATTTAGAAATTGCGTGTCTCTATTTAAAGGAAATAATGACATGTTTTAGATGTGGCAGAGGCATTATCTTTTTAGTAAGTTTTTTGGATAGATCCCATTGTTAGTAAATTAAAGCCAAAAAAAAGAAGTAGCAGCACTAAAACACAAATATTTGTTTTAAAACCACAAAACTAACACGCTAAATAGATCTCATAACCTTATGTACATGCGTATCTTGTTTTGTTTTAGTTTGGTAGGACTGTTGCTGCAATTACAGAATGCAGAAATAACTCAATGAAACAGCATGAGAAACCCTTATTCAACACTTTGCTTTGCTCTCCCCTTTCTTTGAGTAAATCTGACGTTACAAGCATAACTGGTTCTCTGTGGACCTCTTAAATAATTTAAAGATGCTGAGCCTCATATTCCACAGCCCAAAGATGCTGACATTATTTTAAATTAGGTTTTTACACTTAAAACGTACTGAAGTGCATTTGGGGGAGATGAAGTTTTGCTACCTGTGCTTTTTTGCTGGGAGAACGGTGTTCAGCAGACAAAGTCAGAAGGAAATAATATCTCCTTGGTTTGTTTTTTAATTCTTTACCTCCAGTCAAATGACATGAGCTGGGCAGAATAATGGTTTGTTTTTAATTCTTTACCTCCAGTCAAATGAAATGAGCTACAGCAACACACATATGACAACCTAGTAATTTTAGAATAAATTCTGAACGCAGAGTCGTTCATATCAAGTGAAAATAGCAAAAGCTAAATATTTCCTAAGAAAAGTAATAGAGTACTCTTCTGATATGCCTCACTATTCGATAGATTGTGGTTTTGCTACAATTCAAAAGATGTCTGTGGTACACAAATCTACATATAAGGGATCCCTGAAATGCTGAAACTTGCCCTTTACCCTGCACACCAATTTTAATGGAGTTCAGCTGTGTCTGAATAATCTCAACCCTAACAAGTGTACTCTTATTTACCAGCGCCTTCATCTCTTTCTACACTGAGGCAGAAAGTCAGTTCCACTCCATTCTCATGCATACAACTGCCACATGTAGTGTGTAAGTCCCTTAGGTTGTATGTATCTGGGTCAGAGGCAAAGCTCAAAGTTGAACTAGGGCTTAGTACACTGCTTGGCCTCAATCAGAATTTTCCTTATGTGATCAGGCGTGTTCCCAGTTGCCATGCAATGCAAGTTGGCAAGGGAGAAGGGGAACTAAAAAAAAAAATCAAGAAATGGGCAACTTGCCAGGTCTTCATAGAGTGAAAAATTGGAGCCCCTGAGAGAAACAAATGTTTGGAACTGCTAACCCTTCTGCCCTATCACTTTCCAACTCAGTCAGATGGTCACACCCATCCCTGCCAGAATATGCTATGTTCTTGAGCATGGAGACAGGTTTCTAGCCTCACAGGATGTGGTAGTGTGAGCTGGGGATTCATACGCTTTCACATGAAAGATTATTTTTTTGCTTGTACCTGATGCCTAGGTTTCTAATGCCTTCTTTTTCCTTTTCCTGCCCCTCTTCTAGACTTTATTTCCCACTGGAATCTTAGATTCTGTACTCACTTGATTCTAGTTACTATATTTTACTTGCCTGAGTCAAATTCATGGTCACTAAACATAGGTTCCATATCCAGTGAGCAAAATTCACTGTGTAGAAAAGAGAGACATTCTTCTCAACAGAGAGAAAAAAAAAATTAAACCAGGAAAAGATCTCAAACTTGCTCACACTGGGTGTTTTGACCTTGGTTGGGTGTAGCAAGAAAATGCCTTGGCTGGCAATTACCTTGGGAAAAATCTGAGTTGGCCAGAAATGGTGGATGAACATTGACTTTGATTTTCCATTTGCTAGAGATACAACTTTGGGAAAACCACTTAATCTCTCAGACTTGCGTTTACTCATCTGCCAATGTGTACTCTAATGACTGATACGTTCACATTACAAGGTTATTAGAAGAATTAACGAAAATGGCATATAAGAAAGCACGTTTTGGAAATGTAGAACATTGTATGAGATTAAAGAACCATCATCCCCTTTTTCTAACGGGCCTTATAAAGGTATAACATTGTCATTCCTTCCAGGGGCAGTTCTCCACAAAACAGTGTAGTTAGTTCTTGACTTAAAGCCTTCAAGGATTGGTGGCTTTCTTATGTTTTGTTTTTCTTTGTTTTGGATCTATTTAAGCAGCTCTATTGATACATAATTCATACGCCATAGAATTCACCCATTTAAGATGTATAATTCAATGTTTTTTCAAATATTCATAGGGTTGTGCAACCATCACCACAATCTAATTTTAGAACATTTTTGTCCACTGCAAAAAAAAAAAAAAATTTGCAATCACTCCCCATTCCCATCTGACAAACCCCCGCTCCCTGAGCCTAGGCAAGCACTAATTAATTTTCTATCAATATGAATTTGCCTATTCTGGACATCTCAAATAGATGAAATCATACAATATGTGCTATCTGGGGACTGACTTCTTTCACTTAGCATAATGCTTTCAAGGTTCCAAGTTCTGGCATGTATCAGTACTTCATTCTTTTCTATGGCTGAATAGAATTCCATTGTATGGATATACCACTTTTGTTTCTCCATTCATCAGTTGATGGACATTTGAGTTGTTTCAACTTTTTGATTATTGTGAATAATGTTGCTATGAATATTCATATACAAGTCTTGGTGTGAACATACGTTTTTATTTCTTTTGAATGTATATCTAGCAACAGAATTGCTGGGTCATATGGTAACTCTATTAAGCTTTTGAGGAAATTCCAGACCGTTTTTCAATCAGCTACACCGTTTTACATTCTCATCAGCAATGAATGAGGATTCCAATTTCTCCACACTCTCTACAATATTTGTTATTGTCTGTCTTTTTTATTATAGCCATCCTACTGTGTGTAAAATACTATACTGTCGTGATTTTGATTCGCATTTCCTAATAATGTTGAGCATCTTTTCACGTGCTTATTGAAAATTTGTATACCTTCTTTGAAGAAATACCTATTCAGGATCTTTGGCTATTTGTTAATTGGGTTATTTGTCTTTTATTTAAATTTAGCTGTAAGAGTTCTTCACATATTTTCAACAAATTTCCTTATCAGATATATTATTTCCAAATATGTTCCATAGTGTGGGTTGCCCTTTTATCTTCTTCATGACATTATTAGTAGTAAAAAAGCTGCTGCAAATTATTCTTGCAGTCCAAAATTATTTTTATATAGCCCAAATTAATTTTGTTTTGTTGCTTGTTGTCCAACTTATTTTTTGATGTAGTCCAAATTATTTTTTCTCTTGTTGCTTGGGCGTTGGAGTTGAACCTAAGAAACCATTGCCTAACTCAAGGTCAGGAAGATTACCCCTAGGTTTCTTTCTAGTTCATAGCTCTAGCCTTTACATTTTGGTTTACTATCTATTTTGAGTTAATTTCTGTGTTTGATTTAAGACAAATGTCCAATTTAATTATTTTGTACGTAAATATCTAGTTCTCTCTGCTCCATTTGTTGAAAAGATTATTTTTCCTCATTGAGTTGTCATGATAGTCTTGTCAAAAGACAATTGGCCATAAATTTATGGGTTTATTTCTGGAGTCTCCATTCTACTGTATTCATCCATATGTCTATTTTTATGCCAGTATCATACTGTCTTGGTTACTGGAGATTTTTAATAAATTTTGAAATTAGGAAAGGTGAGTCCTCCAATTTCTTCTTTTTCAAAATTGTTTGAGTTATTCTGTGTCTCTTAAATTTCCATACGAATTTTAGGATCAGCTTGTCAATTTCTGCAAGGAAACCAGCTAGACTTTTATTAGGATTGGCATTGAATCTGTAGATCAATTTGGGGATACTGCTATCTTAACAACATTAAATCTTCCAATTCATGAACATGGAATGTCTATTTATTTAGATCGTCTTTAATTTATTTCAACAACATTTTAGTATTCAGTGTACAGGTCTTGAACATTTTGCTAAATTTATACCTAAGCATTTTATTCTTTTAATGATACTGTAAATTTGTTTGCTCACTTTCATTTTTAGAATGTTCATTAATAGTGTAAACAATTGATTTTTGTTTATTTATCTTGTATCCCAAAGTCTGGCTGAATTCATTTATTAGTTCTAACAGTGTTTAGTGGATTCTTTAGGATTTTCTATATACAAGATCATGTCATCTGCAAATAGAGATAGATTTACTTCTTCCTTTCCAATCTAGATGCCTTTTATTTCTTTTTCTTCCCTAACTGCCCTAGCTAGACCCTTCAACAATTGGTGTTTAATATCAGTCAGAGGCTACAGCTTGTCCTTTGAGAGAAGAAAATAGCCTTAGAGAAAGGACAGTAAGGGCAAGTGCAGAGTAATATGTATTTACTTATTTTTGCATTTGTTTTTGTTGTTATATCCGTTTTAGTGGATTTGGAATTTTAGTTGTTTGCTTATTGTTGATTTGTATTACATTTAAGTATGTAATCCACCTGGAATTTGTGTGCTTGCTTGTTTGTTTGTTTATACTTGACTCTATTTCCATAGGTGTTAGGGAACCTAATAAGCTAACTGTGCAAGAGAAGGGAGTAATGTTGCAGGCCCTGTCAGACTTCCCATTTGTTTGAGTTGTCAAACTGTTCCAGAGCCACTCTTGTTTCATACCTGGTTTAATTAAATGGTCCACTATAATCTGATGCCTGGAAAACAAGTGTAGTTTTCAACACAGAGACTGCATAAAGTAAACTGGATCCCAGTAATTTCACAAGTTTAGAAACCATAAACAGAAAAAAATATTTAATCCAGCTTGATTCCTGACTTGAGGGATCACAATATGTACAAATTGTTGTCATATATTAATCATTAATTTTAATGAACAAAATAATCTAAGTTATTGCTTATTCACATAGCATGTTACCGGTTTTCCACTCTGCTTTCACCAGTGCATCTATGTAGATAACGCATTTTTTATAGCTACATGTTTTCTTCAAAGAAGTCTTCCAATTTATCCTAATTTATAAACTCAGTTTATTTGCAGTTAATTGATGAAATCCCTCTAATATAAGAGTCTACATTTATTTTATTCTTCCCTAATATATGTATCTTTAGAAAACAAAAATATGATCATTGTAGTAAGTGAAAAAAACTAGTATATAGGCAATAAAATTATTCTCATCCTGTTCTCTCCTTCCAATCACTGACCTTCTTCTCCCACCACAGTGACAAGCGATCCCTGATAGCTGCCTAGTTTATAACCTTCTGCACTCATATAAACACTTAAGAATGTATATACACGTATAAATTTTTGAGTTTACAGATCTTGGATTTTATAAACAAAATTGGAATCACCCAATACACGATTCAAATTCCTACGATTCAAATTCCTTTTGTCATTTAACAGTATAACATGAATGTTCTTCCAGTTCAAAACAGCTAGATTAATTCATTGTTTCGTTTCCTTTCCTTTTTTTTAAAAGTAGTTATGTTTTGAGTAGCATGCCATTCTCCAATGATGAAAATTCAAGTTTCTTCTAGTTTTTAGTCACTGCAAAAATCATCTTTATACATACAACTCTTTGGGTTTCCTCTTTTTCTGAAGTGTTTTGTCATATACTTTGTCCATCATTCTATTGTTCCCCCCCATTATTAATTTGTAGCAGTTCTTTGCATAATAATGATATTTACATTGTGTCTGTCATATGCACTTCATTTTGTCTAGTTCTCTGGTCAGCTTTTGACCTTTATAAAGTTGTTATCTTTAATTGAGACAATTTTTCACAATAATTTACATGTCCAAATTTATCCTCTCCTTTATGCATTCTGTCTTTCCTGACTAATATAAGAAGATAGATGGATAGATAGATAGACAGACAGACAGATGGATAGATAAGTGGATGGATGTAGACAGACGGATGAATATACATTTATGCTGATAGGGCAAGTAATTTTTTTGGAAGGACACACTAGAATTTGAAAACAGTGGCTGCTTCTGAGAGGAACTGGAAGGAAGCTACTTTTGCTTGTATGCCTCCTTTTGCTGTTTGAATTCCTAGCATATTTAAATAGTATTGTATGATGACAAAGGGCACAACCTCTGAAGTCAGACTACTGGATTCAAATCTCTGCTCTGAGTCTTACAAGCTATGGGAAATAGATCCCCTTGCTTCTCTGAGTTCAAATACATTCCCCTAGAATTTCTGCAGGAAATTTGTCACTCTTGGAATAGTTTTAATGCTCTCAAGCATTTTTAATATTTTCTATTCATTTTAGTTGTTTTTCAGCTGTACATTTTGTCCAAATAATCAAACTCACCATTATTTGAAAAGTCTGGTTTCTGACTTGAATGGTAACAATTCTAGCAGTTTGAGAGTGAGCTTGTTGCTGGAAATACACACACATACAATCACACATAATCATTAAATATCTATTTATTCATGTTCTATGAAAGATTTTTATGAAGAGTAAATATTAAATTTAATTATCTTTTCAACATCTATGAAAATAAGCATAATCATAGAATTCTACTTCTTTGATTTACTGCTGTGGTTAATTATAGTAATAGATTTCATAATATTTACCCATCTTTAAATTACTGGCACAGAGTTTACATGTCAATCTGCTAATACTTTATCTAGATGTTTGCATTAACATTCATAAGTGGGATTGGTCTGTAGCTTTTATTGTCCAGTTTTAGTTTCAAGGTTATGTCGATTAACCAAAGTTAATTCTATGCAAATCATTTTTACCATGCTTACTGTTTCCACGCTTACCATTTCTTAAAATTTTTTGCTATCTTTTTTCATCTTTGGTCACCAAAGTCTGAATCTACTTATTTTTAATTTTTATAAAAGAACTGGCTCTTGGATTCGCACAATACTTTTCTTTTTTTTTCCTGTATTTTAGTCCATTGACTTCTGCTTCCTAAAGGCTTTTGACATTTTGAGAAAGATATAATTAATTTATTTTCATTCTTTAGGTCTTAACTATATAGCTATAAAAGTCTATGAGTATGACTGAGCCCTATTTCAAGGATTCCTCCACAAATTCTGATACATGGTGCTTCACCATTTATTTTCTGAAATATTTTATAAAAGCTTTAATTTCTTCTGTGGCATAAGAGTTGTTTAAAAGAATGTTTTAAACTATTCTCTAATTTCTAGGGTGGTTTTTATTTTTCCTATAAAAAGGTACATAGAATCATTGATCTATTAGTTAAATTAGATAGGTTTTCATTTTTCTTTCTTTACTTGATTACTCATGATTTGAGAAAAGTCAATTAAAGTCTCTTATGTGTGTTTTCATTTCTCATACACTGCATCTTGTTGGTTTTGTTTGTTAATAAATGGGAGGTTTTTAAATTATTTTAGAAATTGAGCTTATTTTCCTTATATTATTTGATATAACAGAAATATTTGGTATTAGTTCCTGCCATCTCATTTTATTATTTCTCTGTTTAATGCAAATGAGATAGTGATGCAATTGACCCAAAGGTCCCATCAGACAGAATGGGAAGGTACAAATTCCTTATTCTTTAACAACAAAGAGTAAGGAAATACATGGAGATAGTTACATGAAGCCGCAGCAACCACAGCATCACCCAGTCTCCAAGGTCCTCATGTCCGCACAGGGACATAAAGTTGCTCTGAACATCACCCGCATGGAGTGAGCATTCCCCTGTGTTTTTAAGAGAGAGGTTTCCCTTTGCCATGGCCACCTAGGCTTAGACAATCTGGCTCCATTTCTGCCTGCTCCAGATACAAAAGACTGGTACAAAACAACCTTAGCATATCCCTCAGTGTTCCAGGAGAGAGAGGCAGAGCGAAGATCAGTTTCCCAGGTGTATCATCCCTCAGCCGAACCAAAGCAACGGTCTGCCTGAAGTCTACTTCAGCAGTCCTCTTCATGATCTTAACCTTCAATTCTGCTTGGTCTGAATTCTTTCCTTCCTTCCTTCCTTTTCACTTTTACATTTGTCAGTTACTTTTTATCAATTTTTTATTATTTTCAACATGTCTCTGCCACTTTGTTTCAGATGTATTTCTTAAAAACAACAAAATATTGAATTTTCTTTGCTTTTGTACACCAGTCTGAATATTTGATATAGAAATATATGCAAATATGCTGATATAACTAATATACGAGGTATTATTCATTCTATCTTATTTACTATTTAACACATTTACTTATTAACAACATATTTTATCATTAGTTTCCCTTCCTCACCTTTTATTAATTTTGTCAGCTTAGTCAACTTTCTCTTCATTTCCTCTCCCTCCCTTTTCTCCTTTTAATTTTACAGTACTTCTATGCACTTTAATTTTACTAACAGCCATAATTAAGCCTATATTACTCCATTATTTTATCAAAATTAAATAACAGCTATGGTCTCTCTCTAATGTCTTTTGCTTACTCTTCCTACCTCCCAAAATTTCACCAAGCTAAAGCCCTTTAGAATCAAGAATTCCCATTAATAGAGCATTTCAAGACAGCAGGAAAGGATTTCCCCCTTTTCCAAAACCATGTAAACACTAAAAAACAAAGTCACCATTTTAAAAAACCTAGAAAATGTTGATATGCAGTAAGCTACCGGAAATGAAGAGACAACACAAAGCCGAGGGGCTCATAGGAGTGTAGAAAGTGAGGTTTCAACGCCTGCCTGGGGAGGATGTCCAGGGCCCAGGCTGATGCTTGTGATTAGCTGCAATCACAAAGGACAGCCCTGTTTCTGAAACAGGAAATCGAAAACTCCCTACCTGCTTGAAGAAGGAAGATGAATGCTTCTTTTTTTCTAAGGGCCATGGGTAAAAATAGATTCATTGTTAAAAATTAGAAACCCCAAAAGATTCCTCTACTGCAAAGCTTCTCAAACTGGATATGAATCACCTGGGATCTTGCTAAAATTCAGGTCCTGGTTTCATAGGGCTCAAAATTCTGCATTTCTAACAGGGCTTCCACACTTCAAGCAGCAAGTGTGAATCTGAATAAACACTACCCTTAGGAAATGGGGACTCCAAGCTTAGTATAAAAGCTGGCCTGTTGTGAAACCAGCAGAAACAAATGTAAAACAAATGTAAAACCACCCTATAGGGCACAAAGGATATCCACTGTAAACAATCTCCTCCCCCAAGTTGAATTGAGAATCAAAAATTTAAAAATCACAATAAGAAACCAGTTGGTAGGCCTAACATATAAAGAACGGATATCTCAAGCTGGGCCAACTGGAAAATCCAAGAAAGCTTATACATCAAGAAGGATGCTTTTGGCTATAAGTAACAGAAAAATACAATAACTAGAGGCTTACGCAATCAATACATCGATTATTTCATGTAACAAAATGAATAAAGGTGGATGGAACAGATTAACTCAGCAGAATGGTGGCCACAGGACTCTGGTGATTTCCATTTTCTGTGCTGCCATCCTCAGCAAGTGGGTTTTGACCCTCCAAGTTCTCCTCTAATGCTCCCCAAATAACTTCTGCTATTCTAAGCAACACATCTCACAGGATAGCGTCCAAAAATGACTAAGTAGGGCAGGAGGCAGTTCTTCTCATAGGCTCATACATCCCTCTCTTTTCATCAGAGAGGACAATCTTTCCCAGAAGTCCCTGAATCTACCCTGAAAGTCTCATCCAATGTCTCGTCAGAACCTGTCACTGCAAAGGGACACAGGATGACTTTGCTTGGCCTATATCAGCCATAGTTCATCTCCTGGTTCTGGAGAGGGGTTGACCTTCTGGAAACACTGATTCTCTGATCCCTTGACATAAAAGATGTTCTGTTTACTAAGAAGAGGGGAATGTCTATTGGTTAGAAAAACAACATTGCCTGCCCCAATCTGATGCTCATTTAAAATTTTTAAAGTTCTCTGATAAGTCTATTTCAACTGTCTAGGGTATGAGTGGAGTTGTTTCCGGGTGACAATGATAATGTCACCCAGGATTGATGACAGCCACAATCCAATCTGATGTCCCAATAGGCCTTATATCACCTTTTGTGTGAGATTTGCATATAATCAATTTATAACATAGTAATGAAAAAGAATGTCTAGATTTTATATTTTTGGAGTGACACAGACAAACAAGAAATATAATACTATAGGACTTTGTTAGGACAAATACCAAATTCCAAAGGCTCGATTTGATATCGCTTAAATTTGGACAATCCTTTTTATATATACACTTTATGACTTCTTTTATCCTTCTGATGAGATAAATTTTTTAAAATAAATTTAGTCAGAGTATTTCAAGCTTTGACAGCAACCCGATAGCTGTCCAAATCATAATGCTTGAGAGTTAACCTAACAAGAAATAAAATTCTGGTGACAAATCATGAGCCCACTAAAGATAATCACTTTATTAAAAGTAGTATGTCAACAGAAGTTTCCTGTCTTCTACTCTCGGCATATAATCTATAGGGAAGCGTAATATTAAGAAACATAAGAAAGTTACTTTGGTAGGTCATAGTTAGAGAAGTTTCAGTGTTGTTTGTTTTTCTTTTTCAGAGAAAACTAGTTTTGAGAACTAGAATGTACTATTGAGGAAAACCAAAATGCTTCAGGCTAACTACAAGTTTTACCCCCTTCAGAGATTTTTCCTGTTTTATTTTTTTTTCCCATTTTGTTCTGGGCTGAGTCACATGTTTCTTCTCAAAGGTCATGAAGCCTCAGAGATGGAACAAGATTAAAATATCTCCAAACTCTATTTGCTACTTCAATAAAAATGCCAGGTATTCCGCATCTCTTCTCAATTTGACAACCTGCACAGGTCAAATGATTAAGAACAACCATTTATTCTATCCCTCACAAGCGCTGTGTGAATAAGTAGAGACAAAAATCTAAATTCCAGGCCTGCCCTCAGCATACAGTCCCTTTTGAGACTCATCACAAATTTAGAGTTGGCTAAATTCTCTTGCTTGGTTGAGGTATGTAATAAGGAAATAGACCTTCAGATGGGGAAAATAGAGCAGGTGGCTGTTGTTTCTAAAGCTGGAATATGTGTGGGCTGTAGATGGAGCTCCAGCAGAGGACGTCACTTGGAATGGGAGGTAGAATTTGGGGAAAGCTACAGGGGTACGCATATGGCAATTGGTCAAGAGCATTTGTGGAGGGCATGTAGCCATAACTCCACCTCATCAAGGACCTGCCAGTAAAGCTCTGTGAAGATATTAGATGAGGAATAATGCTTTTTGTCTTTCTGAAAGATTCAAATTTGGGTGTTTTGGGTTATAACTGTAATCAAAGAACTAATTAATTGTAAAATCATTCTGAATGTGTTCCCACAGGAGTACATGCATCATTTAAAACTGAAAAGTTCCCTGACCATGGGAAATATTTGGAGAAATGAAAGAAGGTCTTAGATTTATATAGTACTTGATAGTTTTGGAAGGAGTTAAAAAATAAAGCAGAAAAGAAGATGTTGTGAGTCCATCATCTTTGATCCTCACAGCAACCTTGTGAACAAGAGGAAAGTGGGATTCAGAAGGGTTAACAGACTTTCCTAAGGTCAGCTAAGTAAGAAGTTTTCAAGTCAGGGACTAGACCTTCAGGTTACTCTTCAGTTTAGAGATTTTCTGACCTCAGGTGCAATGCACTTTCTATTTTATATAACACGGGGAGGGTGGTATTTTAACTTACCACATTCTTGGAAAGTGCACTGGTTAAACAGAACAGGGCCAGAAAAATGGCACCAGGAGTTCTCTGAGTTGGGTTTCTTTTCCCCAGACGTTAAGTGGGCAAATGGGGTAGAAAGAGTTTCCCTGTCTTCCTCTCTCTCTCTCTCTCTCTTTCTCTCTTCTTCCCTTTCTCTGTCTCTCTCTCTTTCTGGATTTCATTCTTTCTTCCTTTTGCTATTTATTTTAGCTTCTTCAAGAAAAACAGTCACATTAAACTGAATTCTGTCACGTGGACATCAACATTCAAGAAGATAACTACCTCTGTTCACATTAAAGTGGTGAGTGTTGCCGTTTGCTTCTTCTCAAGTTGCCACATCTTACCTCATCTCTTCAGGGTGAGCTTAAAACTCATTACTGAGGGCCTTGTGCCTTGGAGACATTCCATATTTTAAAAAAGGAAAACTACAATCAAAAGTTAATGTTTTAAAAAAATTTTTTTAAATACTCACACCAAAGAAGTAATGTCCAAAACCCCAAAAGAGATGGCAATCAGGAATCTTACAACTGTATTGATGTTGCCACTATTTCAAAGATAAAATGGTTGGTAAACAATAAACACTTCAAAAAGTTACAACCCCACTTTGGTTTTTTTAATCTCCCTTCTTTTTTTGCAACAATTGGGTTTCATTAATTAGGTGTTTCATACACTGATATAGGCTTTGTGATCAAACAAAAGAGAATTTCAAAGATGAATGTACCATAATCATGCAAATTTCCTGCTTTTCATATTCATAAACCCTACACTCAACAAAGCCCATGTCACAGTGTCAGGGACACACTTCAAGGGTGTCTAGTAGGAGAAGAAGGTGGCAGAGTCAGCAAATGCTTCAAACTGAAATTTTAAGAGAAAATTAGGAAATGTTTTGAAATTGCACAAGCAAACATGATGGCATCTTCTCAGAGACTAAAGGGCACACCTTGCTGGGTCAGTAAAGAGAATGATGTAACCTGACCACAGGGCCCAGAAGCTAATGGATAAAAGGTGACTCTAGCCTCCCCTTGAAAGCTCCCTTTACTAGGGGACAGCATGCTCTCACTGTGCAGAGAACAGCAGAGTAACTACATGCTCCTTGAGGCACAACCAGACAGGTGCCAGTGCTTTCTCAAGGACCCTGAGGGTTCAGTGAAGCCTAGGAGATCACTGACCAGCTGCAGTGACATCAAGGAGCAGAGGTGGCGAGGTGTCCGGGCACAACAGAGGATGTTGAGGACAGATGTGAGGCATGAGACACACCACTGGAAATCTACCTTCCTAAAATAAAATACAGCACTTGATATTTAATGTATATAAAAAGGTTTCTCTCACTCTTTTATTTCAGTTAGCTTTCCCAACAGGCACAGAAATGGGTGGAACAATAGCTAGCTGCCTGGATGCTTCTGTGTTTGGGAACTTTACCATCCCTGCTGCTGCTGGCACACCCTGCAGAGAACATCCCACAGCCAAGGGCAAGCTCCTTTGAGACAAGGAAGCTCAAGGTAGCCACCTGCAGAGCATGAGCCCTTAATTAAAGGAGGAGGAGAAAGGAGAGGAAAAGTCTCAATGCTGTGATTTAATGAAAGCCGAGGGACCCAGTGCCTCCAAATATCTTCTACTGCCACTCCCACGTGGAAGTACACATCGTCATTTCTGCAATTCTAACCAGTAATGAACTATTCTAGCAAACCCAGGACTTGAAGGTGGATGGAGAGAGAAGAAAGGTGAAAGCATTCCAAAGATATCACAGGGCTGCAGGAAGAGAGGAGAGGAGGGGAGAGGCTGCAGGAGCAGTGCATTAGAGCATGCGGCTAAGGAAAGAGAGTGTCTTGGTTTAGGGAGAAGTCTGAGTATTGTGCAGAACATATAGTAGAATCATCTGCACCTCCTTATGGTAGGTGGTGACCATTATTGGAATGAAAATATACATACAGTAAACCCTTCAAATTAAAGGGGGAGAATTTGAATGAACAACATCTTGATCAAACCAACAATAATTGAGAAAAGGAAAACAAACAATACAAAACATCAAAAATGTAGGAAAACATGACACAAAAAAACACTAAGAGACTGGACTGGATTCATGCATTCAAAATACAGTGAGGTTGACGAGCAAAAACCAGGGGACATCCTGGTGGTGTAGTGGTTAAGTCCACGTGCTCTGCTTCTGCAGTGCAGGGTTCACAGGTTTGGATCCTGGGCATGGACCAACACACCGCTTATCAAGCCATGCTGTGGCAGTGTTCCACATACAAAACAGAGGAAGGTTGGCACAGATGTTAGCCCAGCAACAATCTTCCTCAAGCAAAAAGAGGAAGATTAGCAACAGATGTTAGCTCAGGGCCAATCTTCCTCACCAAAAAAAAAAGCAAAAAGGGATGGGAAAAGAGATACTAGACAAATGTAAATCAAAAGGTAGTGTTCTGTTTATCTTAGGATTTTTCTAATGAGTTTTTTATTCTATTATACGATACAACAATGTTTTCATAGTAATGTTAAAACTTATAATTGATTAAAATGGAGACTCTAAGAAAATAGTTCTTAAAGTGCAATTCCTGCATCTGAGAACTTATTAGAAATGGAAATTCTAGGAACACACCCCAGGCCTATTAAATTATAGACTCTGGAGATAGGGCCAGCTGTCTGTTTTTTAACAAGTCCTACTAGTGATTCTGTTTATTTTAGGACTTACATGAGCCTAGAGATGTACTAGTGGTTCCAGTAGCCTGAAGGCAGCCCTCTGCCAAAGAGACACTGTTGCTGGCTGTAGTGAGGGAAGACATACCAGGGGCTACTGGCGGGAAATGGTAAAGAAATCTGAGGGAACACAGATGAGCCACTAACTACTATCTGCTATAGCTCTCCAAACAAACCTTATTTTTTTAACGGCATTAGAGAGAGAAAACAAAACAAAACATTGCAGTATTCATAATCTCAAGAAAGCTGTCCAGGACTTTGGGTTCAAGCAGTCTTGGATTTGAACCCCAGCTCTGTCATTTATAAATTGGGATGACATTAAGCAAGGGACTAAATTTCTTTAAGCCTCAGTTCTTTCATCTGTAAAATGGAGAAAATTTTTGTGAGAATTGAATTTGTAAGCTAAAGTAATAAAGCACTTAGCATATTGCTAGTGCTTAAAAGTCTCAAATAATGGTAGTTATTATTATAATAAACATACGATGACTGCTAGCCCAAACTTAGCTTCTCTAAGTGCCTTATAAGTTTTGACTTTGTAATCTTTACAATAATCTTATGAGGCAAATACTATTATCATTCCCATTTCACAGATGAGTGAACTGAGGCATAGAAACACTGGCTGAAGGTCACCAGCTGGTAAGTGGCAGATGCAAGATCTATCTTGAGCAGGCTGTGCAGTAACTGTTATGCAATATGCCCCTCCATGATGATGCCAATGACGATTATATGGCCCCTCCTACGATGACCAGTCCAGACATTCAAATTCAATTTATTTTTCCACTTGGCTTTCCACCCGAAATCCTTGGAAGTTCATTTATAAAGAGTGGACTGCTCACCTAGTGGAATAATAAACCAGCAATGTCAGAGTCAGGTCTCTTCTGTTAACATAAAAGATGACTGAAGATTTGGTCCCATAAATTGCCCTTTTATTTATGGTCCATTCAGCCAACACTTTGGTGCAAATCCGTCCTTAGCACCACACAGTATATTCAACAGTGCCCGCTCTTTTAGAGCTTCTCCTATCTAGCTGGGATGTATGATCTGTCCCCTCAAACTCTCTCATGCTACATCATCAATTCCCTTTTAGCAGGACCCCTCCATTGCATCCACCTGGCAAACACTCAGACTTGAATAAATTCTTCACCTACATCGGTGCTGCTGAGGATTTGTGGAAAATTATACAACTATTACATGACCGTGCATATAAAGCATTTAGCACATGAGCAAGCACATAATGAGTGCACAAAAGAAAATACCAGGTATTATTACCTGTCAATTTTCTTTCATTCTTAACAGTGGCTATTTTAGACATACTCTGTTCTCCTCTCAGCAGATGACCTCTGTAATCACTTAAGGATTGCCTCAGCTTCTTGCCACCAAACCAATAGGATCACTTGCATCCCCACCTACAATTGTGACTTCCCTCACATAAAGGGGAGGGCTTATTCCTTCTTCCACTGGTAGTTTTCCCATGGACATTCTGATGTTCCAGACTTCAGACCTTCCTGTCTTTTCAGGACTTCCTTCTTTCGGTCATCCCCTCCTGTTTCTACAGCTTCGATCTTTTTCTCTTGAAAATATTTTTTACAATCAGGAGAAAAATATTCCGGTTCTTCATCCCCATTCACTCCTCAACCCACTGAAGACTAGCTTTTATTCTCCAACATCCCCCTTGCAATTGGTCTTATCAAAGTCACCAATTTAAAAAAAAAAACAAGAGCTATTATATAATCTTGGAATTTATCTTGAAGAAATCACCCAAAATATGGAAAACACAAGGATCACAAGATATTCATCAAGACACATTTCATAATCCAAAATATGAAAAGTAAATTAGATGCCCAGAGGTAAGAGACTGGTTAAACAAATTACAGTATGTCTACTTGATTGAAAACGACGTAACTTTAAAAAATGGATAATTATGTTAACACAGCAACACATAAAAACCTTTCTTAAGCTAACTGTAATAAGAAGGAACAAAGTTGTTAGGAGTTTTGATTACAATAATGGAAAACTTAACATTTGAATGACAAACAAAAGGAAGAGAACCCACAAATATTGTACTTGGTTCAATGTTTGAGTGTTGGGATTATGATTGATATCTTCCCCTCTATTTGCCAAACTCCCTGTAATGTTGTGACATTGTTTTCAGAATTAAAAGAAAAAAAGAGAGACTTTTTTTTCATAGACCAGACAATTCTTACATAAGTTATGACATATCAGTAAATCTGCCAAGTTTTTACAGCATTTCCCACATTTAACAAATGTATTGAGGGACTGTGCATCTTTAGCCTGAAGATGGCTGGGGGGGAAATATTTTTTTCATTTCCAGCTGACATCTCTTAAGCTTCTTCTGTTTGTGGAAGCCTCTATTAAGCTTGGGACTAGCCAACAAGTGAATTGAAGTTGACTTTGATTGGCATAAATACCATATTTATCTTCTCAGATATGTAATCAGGAGACAGCTGTCTGGCCACACTTGATTACTAGCATATCTAAGGTTAACATAATATCCAAGTTTGAAATCTTGAGTATTAGAGATAAAATCTGAATCCCTCTGAAACAGCAGGCCTCATTTACTCTGCCCTCAGCTTTTTCACAAAGAGGCTGCAATGTGTTTATTCATTAATGAGTATATCAGAGCAAATTTAAAGAAAAATATATTACATTTATGACTGTAATTGAAGAAGTCTTTTTAAAAGGTATATACATCATGTGGTATTAGCAATATTCTGATCAATGGAGTAGAGTCAAAAAGATTGAGTACGTTAAATATCACATCCACTGAAAATAAAAATATACAAATAAATAAAGTGTTTTACACAACATAACTTTCATACCTGCTAACCAAAACATCCAGCCTTTTTTGGTCTCCGAGTTTTATCTCATGCATTTTCCAAGGATAGATGAATTATAGGACAAAGTCACTCTGAAGGGCTCACATTCCCTGGATTGTTATTGTTTTTCCACATCTACTTATGAAAAGAGGAATGCAAAAATTATTCACTACTACCTACAGCCTGTCATTCTGATTAGCTTTTATAAAACAGGTCTCAACTCTCAATTAGCGTTTTTGAAGTCAGAGGGACAATGTGAGGGGTAAATCAGATTTTGCTCTGGGCTTTTTCAAATATCATTCATCCACTATTTTTCTCATTTACCCCAATTTCTCCAGTTTGCAGTGCTTCCCCTCTCCAATCCATTCCCACTCCAACAACATCACTGCTATGATGGGTATGATTTTGTATTGGTCTAGTGTGTTGGCAGCAGATAAAAAGTTGGGAACTCCTGATTTAAAAGACCAGAAGAACTCAACTCCTTGCACAGCACAGGGCCTAAAGCTTTGCAGACACCAAGACAGAACTATATGTGGAAGATGCAATGTTATAAAACAAGATTCTCGAAACAGTCTGAAGAAGAATGCGATTAGATTAAGCTGTTACTGATGTTAGAACATAGGTGCTTGTTCCTTTAGAAGCCTGTCCTATAAAACCATCTATTGTATGTTTGCTTCAGTCTGAGAAGTGCAGGCTACATAAGCAGACAAAGAAGTTTGCTGAAAGCATATCAGAGGCTCACAGGATAGATGGGAAGGCTGGGGTTCCAGATTAGGAGCTAAGCTTCCAGGAAAGACGTATAAATTGTCCAAAACCAGTCTTCTGATCATCTGCTCCTGCTGCCATCATGAAGTAGATGTTGAAATGTATTTGGCTACCAGGAACGTGACTCCACTCCCATCACCATAGTCACTAGCACCAGTACCACTTCTCCACCAGAAATGTGAAACGGACTACTAACACTTCGTGTCTCCGCCAAACCCTCCCCTGGAAAATGGATTCACACTACTCACCTCCCAACCCAAGTCTTACATGAATGCATCTGATTTGTAGAGTCATGGTGACATACTTGTGTCCTACCTGCAAGAATATCTTCTGGCTTCTACCTTAGGGGTCTCTGACTCACAAATAGAGAAATACTCTAGTAATCACAAAGATGCCTAACCATTGTAGGTCAGCAGAGCACATGACAAATACCTATTTTAACATTTTACTGTCATTTAATAGTTTTGGTTACTTAATGAAAGATTTGTTTTGCTTAAAAGAGAGAAGGTGAGCAGAAAAGTGATAGAGCTCCATAAACTCACCTGCTTCTGAAGGGATTGGCTTCCCTGAGAAAAACTACTATCTTTTGAGTTCTTTCTATGTACCAAACAGTGCAAAGCAATCTATAGACATGATCTTACTTAACCCTACAGCAACTCCATCAGTGATTTACAGACGAGGTTCAGAGAAGTTGGGTGACTTCAAGGTCACACAGCTAGGATGAAACAGAGCCAGGATTTTGACCCAGGATGAGGCCTGGTAGATATGCAGTATTTCACCTGAACCACCCCCACTCCCCACCCCAGAGGCCTTTCTGGGGTTAGCAAGACTGCATCCAGGAGATTGCCAGCCACAAGCTCCATGCTGACTCCAGACACACAGTGAGACATTATCTAAGCACAGTGAAGAACAGCAGAAAGAAACACAAGTTCCGAAGAGCAGCATTTCAAGAGATGATTCCAGAACAACTGTGAGGCAAACTTACCATTTTCCAAAATATGCCAGAGCAGTGTTCTTCAAATGTTGGGGTGCTCATATATTCCCTAAAATAATTTTGAATATCTATGTACCACTTCTACCTTTTCCAAGTTGATAGGTGAAATTCTTCATTATAAATTTAAATAACTGAAAAGCATGCAATTTCCAGCAGTTGTAAATATTGAAACTTCAAAATAAAGCTCTCATCACTTTCTAACGTATCCAGTGGAAACTACATACGTAATGATTTGATATACCCCATCATCTGCTTTAAATCTACATGAACAAGCTACTCTTTACCATTTGAAACTTTACCTTTTCCTTTTCTTCTTGAACTCATATATTCATTTTGCTTCTCTCATATAATTTTATTCTAATAAAATATATTTTATCCTTGAAAGCGTTTTATTGATTTCTTATCATGCTTCTCTGTACCAAAAAAGTACTTATTAGAATTTAAAGTTTATTTTGTTCCCAGTGACCCAAAACCACTAATATTGAAATAAATCTGAATTAAGTTACCATTTTACTGGTAATAAAAATGTGATAAAAAATACATAAATGTTTGAAATGCTGATATATCACTATTAAATACTTCTAAGATTTTATTGGAAATGCATGCATACTTAATAAGATACATGGAGATTTTAAAAATTTGTCCATGCTTCTATGATACAGATTGCTAGAATGACTCTTAGCTGCCCCAAATTCAAGCGGAACTTATCACCTTTCACCTTCAAATTTGTTCCTCTGTTCCTTACATTTCCTATGTCTTTTAACAGACCTTTGGGTTACCCAATTCACAGTCACCCAGAGTCAATAAAATCCTATGTTTCTCTCTCACCATTGTCCACCAACATCCAATCAATTTTCAAGTTCCATCTGTTCAGGGTCTATGCTGACTTTCTTCTATTCTGTTCCCTTATCTCTGCCACTACCCTGAATTTCACTGGGAGCTACTAAGTGGCCTCCCTCTTTCCTTTTTTCTCCCCTCCAGTCTATCTTAAATATTGCTACCAAGTCAATCCTGCTTGTCCAAAGTAAGCTCAAGTGTTGTGACTGTCCTGCTTTAAAACTTCCTGTAATTCCCCCATTCCCTAAAGAATTCCTTCCAAGTGCTTTAGCCTAGAACTGCTTACTCAAGGCTGACCACAGTGTGGCTTTAATCTTCCTTTCTATTTTTCTTTTCTGCAGCTCGTATCTGAGCAAGTTTGTGCCCATGCCTCTCAAACTCAGGACTCATACCTTCAGGGCTATGAGATATTCACTATGCCAAGGGGTATGTGCAGTCACAAGATAGTGGCATCTTCCTGAAAACAATTTAAGACATTTTTCATATTAAAACAAATGTATTATGGAATAAAACGCAAACTTTGCATGAATTATTAGGATAAAAGGTCAGGCTTCAAATAAATTTAAATCCTGCTGCTGGCTATCTCAGGCTATACTACCAAGTTCCTCCTGGCTATTAGTATACTCCCAGAAAAGTTTTAAGAATCACTCTTGAATGTGAAAACTCCTTGATAAACTAATATCACTGTAATGAATATTATTATTTAATCATCTTTCACTTCATTTGCACCACTCACTCTCCCTGCACAGGCCCTCTACCTTCCTGCCTCCTTTGAATGCTCCTATGCCGTTCCTTCCCCCTAAAATATATGTATTTTATAAACACACTATAAAATTCTATCTGTCCATCAAGGCTCAGATTTAAAAGTTGACTCTTCCATGAAGGCTTGGAGAATCACACATGCTCCCCTCTCTCTTTAAGAAGTAATCCTCTGGCTCCTTCCTCTCAGGTGAAACACATTACATCATCCTTATTAAGGGATTCTTTAAGCATTAATGCACTTGAGAGCAAGATCTGCATCTAAATAAGTGCCCCTTGCTCCTCCAATAGTGCTTAGCATAATAGCTGCTCAGTAAATAGCTGAATGACTGAATGAATGAATAACGTACCACTTTGTGTCCAGGTATCATCATCAAGTTACTTTTGCTTTGCCTTATAATCCTGTGATCCATTTTGTTGAGAACATATAAAATACATGCTTGCCTCCAGTCAGCGTAGCAGACCATGGCCCACTCTGAGTCCCTGAAAAGTGATTCTCCTAGTACGATTTGATTTGATTTTTAGTTCTAAACCAGAAGACTCTCCCAAATCTTCTCATAGGTCAACAACAGAGTTAGAGGAGTCACTGGAATTGCCGAAGTGCCACCTTTAAATGAAAGCAGAGAGCTTTCACTGGCATTTTTAAAAGGTGACTGTATCTGATATAAATAAAATACTGAAATATTTACTAAAGCTCGAGTCTTATACATGCATAAAAGAGAACATTAGTGTAGGGTGTCTTTGCAGCACAGCTGCTAGGTCATTTCAGAAAATATGGGTCTAACAGATGGAGAGAAACTAGAATGAAACCTGCAGGTATTTCTTGTTCTTTCTCAAGTCATGTTTATTTTAATTAAATTAGGGAAAAGAGAGTCTCATTTCTTAAAGGGAGAAGTCTTAAAGGACTCTCATCTCCCTTCCATTTCTCTCCCCATAGAATTCTGAATGGGGGCAGGGTGAGGTGGGGGAGGAGAAAGCCTGCGGCATTTTATGATTGGAATGAATAATTTTCAAAGGGAATGATATATTTCTTTTTCCAGAAATGTTTAACAGATTATGCTGTATTAGCTGTTAAGGTAAAGGATCTTCAATTTGGAGGTAAAACGTAGAGACAAACATAAAACCAAATTAGGTATTAAACTAATTAGAATCAATTAGTTCTTGCCAATAAATCCTGCATTTGTGTCTGATGCATTATAAACCACATGTTATTTTTAAAAGGTAATTATCTAATTATCATAGCAAGATATGAATTTATAGACACTTTGACCCACTTGTGAAAAATGGATTTATAGACACCCATTTCCTCTGATGTCAGGAAACTTAATCTCACCAATTCAAAGTAAATTTAGTTTCTTCTGGTTTTAATTCCATTCCATCTAGATAAATATTCTGTCAATTCAATATTTCTCCTCTTTATTATTCTTTCCTTCCTGCCAGGGGTAGGAGACAAGAAAGTGACCCACATTTCCAAAAGTCCTAGTATTTTCTTCAACAATCACTGTCATGAACAATCACTTAAGTAACAATGTGTGTCAGAAACTGTTGTAAGTACTTTAAAAATTGTCTGCCCATTTTACAGATTAGGAAAATAAAGGACAGAGAGGCTAAGTGGCATGCCTAGATCTCACTGCCAGTAAGGGTTTAAACCTAGGCGTTAAGAGAAAGACCTTTGATTGCCCATCGCTGAGCATCCACGTATCTGGTTATTGCTGAGACAAACCATCTTTAATCATTGGTACCCACGACTGCTACACCCACACTGAAACTTCAGAAGCTCCCTCTGCTGGCTGGTGAGCAATGCTGCGCAAGGCACTCTGCATCCTCCTTTATTTACCTGTCTAAAATAAAAAAGCTTGTGAATAAATAGCGGCTAAGATTTGTGGTTGAAAAATATTTTGGGATATTAAAATTGATGTGGTCCTTTCCCCTAGTTGTATTATTATTATTATTATAACTACTTATTAAAGCAAGTAACTTGTTCTTGAGGAAATTATAGGATTTCTAGATCTTGAGGCATTGCAGATATAGAAATTGCCTACCTACAAGTCTGTCTGAACTTTTCCCCTCAGATGCATATGCCATTTAAGCACCTTTAACGTACTAGGAATGGAGACAGGGAGTCCAGTAGAAGGAGAATAAGCATATGGGTCTCAAGAAAAAGAGAACCTGTGTGCTACTCATAAAGAGGTAACAAGATTCGAGAAAGGTGCTGCATGACATTTCAAATAGGTAGGACCACAGAGAGCTGGGAGAGATCTCCAGGTCACAAGCACGGCCAGAAAGAGTAAAAAAGTACCAGGACTGAAAAGGCCATGTGGACAGGAGCAAGGAACATCTCAGCAGTCATCAATGTAGATAGACCGTGTCAGTCAACCCAAGCTGCTATAACAAAATACCACAGACTGAGCAGCTTAAACCACAGACAGTTATTTCCCACAGTCCTGGAGGCTGAGAAGTCCAAGATTAAGGTGCCATCAGAGTTAGTTCCTGGTGAGAGATTCTCTTCCTGGCTTGCAGACACCACCTTCTTGCTGGGCTTCACAGGGCAGAGAAAGAGACATGTCTCATCCCTCACCCTCTTTTTATAAAGATACAGTATCCATCACAGAGTTCCCACCCTCATGACCTCATCTGAACCCAATAACCTCCAAAATGCCCCACCTCCAAATACCATCACAATGGGGGTTAGGGTTTCAACACACAAATTTGGGGGGTGGGGGGACACACACATTCAGTCCATAACACAGATATCTCATGATGACAGGCAGGGGCCCTCCTTTCTAATACTTTATCTCTGTGAAAGGCCCCAGATTCAAGTCCCAATTCAGGGAATAGAGAGACACCCCAAGCTTCCCAACATCACAGCAGGAAAGGTCCTTAGAATTTGGCTTTTAGTTCACTCACTGCAAAATAAAGACACAGAACATTGTGTGGACACTTGTGTGTGTATATTGAGAGTCATTCCTTCTACCAATTACCATTTTTTAATTTGAAGGTGAAAATGTATCTATAAATACCAAAAAAATAGCGAAAGAGCACTTATGAAGATGGATCATTTCCAGAGATAAAAGCTCATTTTCTCCAAATCACAGCCAATTAGGAAAAGATATTTGAAGAGGTGGATTAACTTTTTTAAATTATGCAGATATTACTTACTAGCCAGAGCCATGGTTAACCAAGTTCTGGGTTAGTGATCTAAAGGTATAATGGGGGAAGTGCCAAACTGAGAGGGAGTTCTGACTCGATATTCAATATTTACACATCCAGGGATAATTTGAAATTGTTTTCAGTTTGGCAGAAATGATCTCTTTGTGAACATATTTTTATATTGTAAATTCCCTCCAACATGAATGATAAGTAAATTAAATCAAACTGGTTCAGACACCATTTGGCCTGAACACACAGATGTTAGAACTCCACTATGCCTGGCAGAGATGGCTGGCTCACTCCTGTAGGATGAGCTCTATGTTGTTCTTTAGACAGGTGTTTCCTGAAAATTAACACCAAGAGTGTCAAAATAAAACCACAATAACAGGTTTAATCAGGCACACCAAAAACATACAGAGAAAAACCTACTTGAGTTTACAAATGATAGAAATGGTAAAGCAAGACAGAAAATAACAAATTCAGGGAAATATTTTAAATATTATTCTTCACACATAACAGAAATGACAAAACATTTCCTGGCTTCTAACATGATGATGCTTTGAACATCTGGGATCCAAAGAAACATCTTCTGGAAAACAGAATAAGGTGTATAACATTATTTATGTGTTAACTCAGATACTCAAAGTATGGCACTTAGCCGGAAAGACCATGATAATGCTGTTAGGTGTTGGTCACGGCTTAAGTTCACTTGAAATCATCTCACATGCTTTGGATCTAAATATACAATTCACTCTTCAAGGTAGTTAGCATAGAATACATAAATGTCTTAGGATTTCTTATGACTGTAGAGGCTAGGAAATATGGCTAGACAGAGTCAGACAACCCAGACTGGGTATAAGAAGGTAGGCAGGCTCCTGCACCTCCAGAGCCAGTCTGTGCTGTCGGCCCCAGGCTGTATACCTGGAACATAAAAACAGCCAGGATTAGCCCTTTCATTTGTACACACCGAGGCTGTCGCAGGTTAGGTTTCCTGGGAAACGGAATCAGAAGAGATTAGTGTGCAGGAGGCTGTTGGGGGATGCTTTGTGATCTACACCTGTAAAGGGAAAAAAGAGGCAGGGCTGAGCAGAGGGAGAAGCTGGGCTGGGATGTGGTCTCAATGAAAGCCTCAGCTGAATTCACGAGAAGTTCTGCAGACAGAATTAATTCGGGAGCTGTCTCAAGTTGGGATGAGAGGCCAGGTCTTTATAAGCATCCTCTTCCCATACCCAACTCACGTCCAGCCCTGGAAGGGGTATGACCTTAGACAAGTCAGTGTGCTTTAGCTGAGGCAGGGCATTCTTTGAAGGGCCTTCCCAGCTGAGCGCCGATGCCTTACATGTCAACCATGGAGGCATAATTCTATCCGTGGTCACAAATGACTTTCTTGGTTCCTTTTTTTTTTTTTAACTAATTTTGAATATTTTCCAAAACTCATCTTTGAGTTTTTCAAAAACTCATCTTTGAATGACTTTTTCATAGTCCAGAATCAGCAGGGGTCCCACTTATATAATTTAACCAATCAAGTAACAGCTCTGCTTCAGCAATTGCAATCTCGAAGGTGCCATCTAACATCACCAATACAAAGAAAGCATCATTCCTAATCACAAACAGTTCTACTCTATTCACCGGAAGTTACCTAAAACACATGTTTTATCACTCACCTTATTGAAAAAATATTGTATCATTGCCTATCAGAAGAGTCACCGAGACCAAATTCCAACAACCTCCACAAACAATAACCTAGATTAAAGGAGAATGAATTCAATAGCTATAGACAGAGGGACCAAGGATCAAAAGATCAAATATTGTTTCCAGATAGAATTTACTATAAACTAAAAGGAGTTAGCATTCTCCATTTCCCATTCTATGCCCAAAGTCATTATGTTGCTTTTGTGTAGAATTCCCATCCCCACGTAGGGACAAGGAAAAATGCAGACAAAAATAATCATAAGAATATAAATGTTAGAGTTACATCCTTGGATCACAGACTTTTTTACCATGAAAAATTTGTTTTTTATTATTTTCTTCCATGGACAATGAAACTCTAAATTATCATCTGCAGTCAATGGACCAGGATGATACAATTATATAAAATAAGAAAAAAATATTTAATTAGCCTTACAGCACTCACATGCTAGCAAATGTATGACTTCTGTTAGACTTTTGACACATTAAGAAAAAAAAGCAACTCTGGGTTTGTCCCAGCTACTTTCAGGAACCTTAGAATAAAAATACTGGACAGACACATTTAAGAAAGAAATACATTTTATGGTAAAATCATATCAGTCTTGCCTATTCCCTTTTAGTTTATGTAAGTGTCCTTCATGAATCCTTCATAAATATGTAGACCTATTTACTTAGCTGTTATCAGAAAAAAAATCTTTGAACATATATTAATCTAAGAATTAATCTAAGAATTTCCTCCGCCAATCCAGTTCTGAATTGAGTATGGAAGAAGACTCATTAAAAGAACGGTAAATTTTTAAATAAAAAAATTCAAGTATCATTTCACTCCTTGGTCTCCAAGCTCTAAATATTGCAACAAGTTCTACATGCGTGTGAAGGTTTAGGATGAAGAGATTTCATGCAGCCACTTGGAGACAAAAAGAACAATGGGAACAGGAAGAGATGACACATTTTGCTCAAATTGCTTCAATTAAAGTTAGACCCTATGCCTAGAGGTTCAGCAGCTTTGCTCCCCATTATAAAAATGTCCTTCTTTTAACATCAACATTTTGTTTCCTCGCAGAAGCATTCCGCTGAGACTTGATGCATCTCATCAACACTATTCCATCTCCCATGTTAAACGTGCTATTAGGAAAGGTTTGCAGTGTCTAGAAACTGGAAGGGCCTGTGCACAGGCTATTCCAGCAGCTTAGCTATTGCACTGGCACATCTCCAGCTTCTCTGCTAAATACATAATTAAATCTCACGGTCGACATGGTGTGATTCATTCCCATAAAGTGTGAAAACAAACAACTGTGCATGCACTGTCCCCAATTTCAAATTCAAAACAAAAATATCCTGGAATCTTCTATTTCCCTTAAGTTCCAAATGTAATTAGACCGTTTTTAAAGACAAGTCGTCTTCCAGTTTCCATGTGTGAAATCCAATCTGTCAGTTACAAATGGGGGGGACAAACGGCTGCAAAATGTAACATCTTGGTTTCCTCTCTTTATAATCAAGTGCTCAAATCGACTTTTTTTCCCTCAGAATTACCAAAATGTCATTGCTCTCTCATGCAGAGCCTTTGTTTATTTACCAGTTTACAGCCAAGAGCAAATGTTCACAAGTAAGTAATCAGACCCTCCAAGTGCTATTGACTAATGCAAACTTACAAACTGCAACAATGTGACAAAGGGCAACCATAGTGCTGGCTTTGGCCCCACTCCATAGCCCTAGGTCAGGAGGAATCTCAAGAAGACGTCCAGCACCTCTCCACAGATGTCACTAACCAGTTCTTCTGGAGGGCAACAATTCTTTTCATTCTTCCAAATAAACTTCACATATAATGAACCAGATTCTTCCATGAGCTACTTAGAAGAAATTCAGTACAAGAGGACCTAGAGGAAAATCTTCAATCCATGAATAGATATTTACAATATGTTTGTATTAGTAGAGCTCAAAATAACTCTATTTCTGGAAGGGAGGGGGGGTCATAAAGTTCCATTTTTTTTTCACTAAATATCATTTTTGTGGCACAAGTCTAAAGTTAATAATCCAAGTAAACTGAATAAAGATTTTAGCTAATATATGAATATAGATTCGTAGAGGTTAAGTATATTTGATGCAAGTGCATTCCATCTATAAACATAGCAAGCACATATCCCTCTTCAATAACCAACAATTTTCTATTACACTGGTCTGCCATTTTTCATGTCTGAATCTATTCTACTATACTTACATACTTCCTTATACTATATTATACTTATATACATATATATATATATACACTTCCTTATACTATAATTGTATACTTCCTCTACACTTTAGCCATACTACATAACATTTTCTCAAACATGGTGTATGCATCCCTGCCTCTATATTTCTGCTAATTCTGTTCCCTCAGCTGAGAATGCTGTTCCACAAACTGTCAAGACACCTCCCTGATATTTCATAGCCCAATTCCAGTGCTAAATATTTGTCAACTCAAAATCCCTCATAGCATTTTGTTTGTGCTTCTCTAGTTGCATTGGTATAATCTTTTGATATATTGGTATATGCACTGGTATATTTTTTTCTCTCCACCTATAAAATGTTGAAGACTGATAACAAGAATTGTGTCTCACTCATTTTTGAATCTTTTTCGAAGCCAAGAGTAGAATTTTAAAGATAGTCCCTACTCAAAAATATATATTGATTGAACAGAAAAATTAATGAGCTGATATCTCTAGCATGTTCATGGTAGAAAAAAATTTTAAATGCAGAGAAGCAAAAATAAGACCATTTAAAAACATCCAGAATCCATGTGTCCATTGTATATGCTTCCTGTTTCTTTTGGCTTTATATGTACAAATAACATAGATTCATATTTTGCATTTGTGAAAATACAATTTGCTATTTTATAACCTTCCACATTTACTTAACACTACCAAATACCATGACTGAATATGTGCTTGTGACTTTTCCTACATACTACACACATTTTATATAATATTCATTATATGGACACAACATAATTTAGATAATCTTCTACTGTTAAATATTTTGATTGTTTTTCATTTTTTTGTCTTCATCATTCCTGCTATCTTTAAACTTTTTTGATAATGTTAAAAAATAGAATTCAACTGAGTAAATTCTAAAGATTTTATTGGCTTTATTCAACGATTCATTAATTGGGCAGCATCCTATCTAGCAGATAGAAAGAAGTCCAAGGAGCTGTACAAAATGAGACTTTCATAGGCAGAAGGGAGCGCGAACAAGGAAGTTGTACTAGACGAAAAAGCAGATTGGTTATTGCAAGGTTACTCTCCTTTAGGGGTTGATGGGTCTATCAGGCAGATGCCCTAACTAGTGCTGATCAGGTGATTCCCGATTGGTTAAGATTCATTTCTGGGCAAGGTGAAACTGTAATTAAGTCTTGGTTTGATGATATGGGGCTTAGCATGAACAACTCCATTTTGGGCCTATTGGCTTGCTTTTAATAATAAGATAAATAATTTTCTACCTCCACTGCTAATTCCATTGCTTGAAATCGTAGATGTTACCATGGTCTCTGACACAGACTATTGCAATAATCTTCTAACTGGTCTGCCTGTTTTCACTCTTGGGCTTCTTTAGGATGTTCTCAACTGAGTACACAGGGAATGCTGTCACCTGTCAGAGTATGTCTCCCATCTACTCACACCCTCCAATGTCTTCCTCCTTTGCTCAGAGTAAAAGCCAAAGTCTAATAAGAAACTAGATGACTCTATTTGCAACAGCACTCCTACTCTCCCCCTCATTATTTTTCTGGTCCAAATTATGATTTTCCTCCTCTCCTACCCTGCTTCACATACACTGGTCTCCTTGTTATCTCTCAAATAGACCAGCTCTTCCACCTCAGGACCTTTGTACTTGTTCCCTGAGCTGGTCTACCCATCCCCAGTCTTATCTAAATAAAAACTGGCTCCTCTGAACTCCATTGTATTTGGTTTGTGTTAGCACCAGTAAAGCATATTCACCCTCTCCCCCTCTTTCAAATCTTTACTGAGATAGCAACTTCTCTGTGAGGCCTTAAAATCACAGTCTCTATCTCAAACCCCACTGTATCTTGTCCACAGACTTTTCACCATTTTACACATTTAAATTGTTTTAATGTCCTTCTTCCCCAACTATGGTCTCTATTTCAGAAGAGTAGAGTGTCCGCAGCCCCTAGAATTGTGTATCTGACACAAAATGAGTCTTAACAAATATGGGTTGAATAAGTAGATGTGATGATGAATAGACTTTAGCTAAATCTTTGCCTATATTCAAGATTATTTCTTCTCAATTGCTCTTATCTCAACTTAACTACTTATAATCAAAATAATTTGAGGCTCGTCTTTCCATCTCTAAAAAAATCTGTATCCTTTGGGCCACTGAATGCTTGCAGCTAGCACCTGCTGTTAGTAGCAAGAGCCCCTACATGCTTTTGTCCCAACTTGTTGTATGTTTGACATGAATCAGTTGTGTTTGTTCCCAAACCTGTGTATATCCACTGCACTTGTTATAATTACACAACTTCATTAAATGTTCATATACCAATAGGCTGTGGATCTGAAAATACAGTGTATCACCGTGAAAATGCCATTGAAGGTTTTAGTAAGATAACAAAGGTAAGTTGCTGCAAAAAGAAAGATGCCAGATTTGATAACAATAAAATATTCATAAAACAACTATAAAAATATAGAAGGAGGCTGCAATCATTGCTGTGAAAAATGTTTTTAAGTGCTTAACACCAAAACCCCCACCAAAAACCCTGGAAATTATAGATGATTCAATATGGGCATGATTTATATAAGAAAAACGAATCATAGGGAACTTGAATCATTGAATATACATGCAAATAAAAGACCTTAGCCCATGTCAAGATGTACATTTATATGTTTAAGGGTAAGATAAAATGATATGGCATAGTCATAGACAGACATAGACAGGCAGAGATATACTTTTTAAAAATAACCAACTTTATTGTTTAGCTGACTCAGCACCAGTAATAATAGTAATAATAGATTTATATAATCTTTCTGCCTCTCAGTTTTCTTATCCACAAAATGGAGAAAATACTAGTTGTGTTGCCTACAATGAAGACCCATCGTGAGAATAAAATAAAGTTATATATCACAAAGTACCCTGAAAAGCTATTAAAGATGTAAGCTGCTGTTATAATTAAATGGATTTAAGGAAAAGCTGAAAGTAATAAAAGACACCTTTCCTTCCTCATTCCCCTTAGACATATTCTTTTCTGGAATTATCGAGGCATTTTCACATAATACTGTTCTAAACTTAAAAATTCAAATGCATCAGGCATTCCAAGCATAACTGGAACAAATTCAAATGAACATCAGATTTCCATTTCAACCCAATTTTACTCACTTTCTCCTTCCTCTGTTTCAAGTCTCAGAACACTCTTTCCTCTTATTACTGAGCTCATCTCTCAAGAGTCAAGGAACTCACTTGGGTCAACTTCCTACCTGGGGCAGCAGCCATCTTCAAGGGGCTTGTCTCTGCCTGCATACCAAGAAGATTCCCACAGCGGAGGCCTGGCAGTTGGCTGCGGTGAGTCCTGAAGTGCTCCAGGAATGTAAATGATCCGAAACAATAGGACTGCAGATCAGAAAGGGGGCTCAGGTTTCTAGGAGTCCAGCCATTCCAACCTTTCCATCCTTTGCCTGAACCAAACAGGCGGCAATCAGATGCTACCTGGCTGGGTAGCAGCTATGTCATCCTTCTGTGTGTGAGAGCCATTTCATCTATAGTGTGACAATGAAGCTGTGAGATGTATTTAGGTTCAGATTTGAGAAAATGGAAAGGGTTCTACAATTTTTCCAAAGACTCCAACAGGAGAGGCAACAGAATTGATGGGCAGGGTGTGGGCTTTAGGTTCAAATCTTTATTACTGAGCATGTAGTGATTTTGTGCAAATTACTTAAATTCTCTTAGTCTCAGTTTCTTCACTTCTAACACATGCATTAAAAAAATATCTACCTCAGAGTGAAGGTCTTGGGTTTTTTTAATTGTTAAAAATAATATAGGCCAGCCCCGGTGGTTTAGTGGCTAAGTTCAGCGCTCTCCACTTCAGCAGCCTGTGTTCAGTTCACAGGCACGGACATGCAACACTCATCTGTCAGTGACCATGCTGTGGCAGTGGCTCACAAACAAAAAGAGGAAGATTGGCAACAGATGTTAGCTCAGGGAGAATCTTTCTCAGCAAAAATAATAATAATATATTTAAAGCAACCATTTGCCAGCACATATAAAGTATTTATCATGACGATGATGCTGATGTTTTAAAAGTCTGATTTAAAGGTAAGACAGAACTTTTGAAGGTAAGATGGAACTTTGTGGTATTTCAGACTTAATATGGAGATGATTCTCTTTTTCTTTCAAATAAGGAGAAAAGATGTTTGTATAATTTGAAGGAGGCTTTGTGCATTCTCTTGTCACACTTTGTCATGTGTAGGGGTTCACTTACATATGGATGGAAAACCCTTCCTGCCAGTGTCAGGTAAGCAGAATGCAGATGAAACAGAAACATTTTAAATAATAGAATAGCAATGAACATGAGTGATAGAAAACAAATTTCATGTTCTTAACCTTAACTCTGTCCTCAGCATTCCACAAGCTCCAGATGTCCAATTTAGTCTCAGTGTGATTAGTTTTCTAGTTCTTTCTTTGGACTAAAGACATTTAAATAAAGGTTTGAGTAAAACAATCTCTAAATAATATTGTCATATTTCAAGACACCTATTTTGTGTATTGTAATAATATACCTCCTAATAATTATATAGAACATTTTCTAAATAAGGTCTGTTTTTAAATTACCTCTAGATGTCAATTAAATTAATTTAAAAAACAGAAACAAATCATTGTACCAACAGATAGCAAGTATATACAATACCATAATTATATATATAATTTTGATAGATGTTTTCTAACTCAGTAGCTTTAAATAGATATCTGCTAACAAAACAGATATTCATCTTCTATTTTTAAGTAACTGACTGAATACAAAAACTTAGCACATCACCTTTCTCCCAGAGACAAAAACTGTTCCCAAAAATATTTTCCAAGAAGAAGAAATGTCTTTTTTTGGAGTAGAAGTTTAATTAAAAAATGACTCCAGCAAATCATACACCAAGTGAGAAAAAAAATGGTTGATTCAAAGGACTTCTGTGTTTTGCATCTGATAGTTAATAGAGTTTGTATTACAGCTAAGCTGAAGATAATCATTTCTCATCATCTTTATCAGAAACTCCAGAAGGCCCAGCCACATGCAGAACGGGTAACTGAGCTGTTAAATTGGGTGGTGGGCATCCCTTCAGGGGAACTCATCTATTGTCAAATCCTCAAATCCTTCCCTCCCCTCTAGGTTCCTAAATTCCCTCTGTGACACATCTCTTTTTGGATTCAGTGTGTTGAGAATCTTAAGGGCAGCCTTGGTTTTCAACTTGCTAGAAACTGCATTATAACTTTGGATAGACACAAGAAGACATTCAATAAATACTCTACAAATATAAATGATGTATAAGAGGAAACTAAAGATTTTGGTGGAAATAGAACTTTTAAACATACTATCAAATCATTCTTGTTTTGAACAAGGAAGAACTCAGATGCCAGGTAATGTTAACTGTACAGCTAATGTACAGTAACTGTAGAGCATTAATCCTCTAGAAGAAACTTACAGCTACCTTCCAGAACTAACAATTAAAATTCCTTGCAATCACTTTGCATAATTCTTTACACAAATTGTGAAGCTTTCTTTTAGGAAGTTAACAGTTATAACGATTTCTTCAGAGTAAAGATACACTCAGCCTTGCGGCTGGCCCAGTGGCATAGTGTTGGGTTTGCCTGCTCCACTTCAGTGGCCTGGGGTTAAGGAATTTGGATCCTGGGCACGGACCTGGCACCACTCGTCAAGCCACACTGTGACGGCATCCCACATAAAACAGAGAAAGATTGGCACAGATGTTGGCTTGGCAACAATCTTCCTCAAGCAAAAAGAGGAAGATTGGCAAAAGATGTTAGCTCAAGACCAATCTTCCTGACGAAAAAAAAAGATACAATCAGCCTTGAACCTTCTAAAGGACAAAGCTAAGCACTGATTGTTTGAACTGCTGTTTTCTGGGAAATACTGCTGAGTAAAATAGAGTGGCTGACATGAGTGATTGCAGCCTCAACCTTAAAGACCATGGCACCATCACTGAGCAGTAAGATACTTCATACAATGTGTTCCGAGAGAATTATTGTATTCTTTCAGTATATTTCTATCAAAGACTTAGAGAACTCAAGCCAGCTGAATGTATTAATATCTCCTACCCTCAGAAGCCAACACTGCACACAGATTTTTAGGGTACCAGCTACAGGTATAACAAGTGAAAGTATGAAGAATGTTATTCAATTTTCTCCATTCATTTCAAATTCATTTATCTTTAAGGACAGCAAAACTCTTTTTTTTAATGCATAAAGCCCTCTATTTTGAGTATATGATATGTGCTAAATTTTTTCAATTAGATGTGATCTGAATGATGCTTAGAATATTACCTATTCTTTTAAGGTCCAGCTCAAATGCCACCTCCTTCAAAAAGCTTTCTCTGAAAGAAATCATTTCTATCCCCATATAATATTGTCTATCTCTCTTTGTCTCTTTTGCATGTATTATTTGTTGATCATTTTCTGAGTAAGTGATTACATAGTATCTGCTGTCCATCAAAGATCAAATATACATGAAGATAAAGCATTAATGAAATTACAATGGCCGCATACACTTTAATTTACCTACACATTTTTAGTAATATACAGAGAAAACGTTATACAGCATGCATCTCAGAAAACATTAAGACCTTGTATTTGTCTCAAAACAGAGATGTGTAGTTATTTTTAAAGAGTCCAAGGGAAAAGCCCACAAGCTTGCAACGAAAGCATTCAACTCCTTAGCAATTCTCTGAGTGTTCAAAGACCCCACAAGACAATAAACTTCATGAAGAATGACATAATTTTCTTAAGCACTGTTGGATCCCCAGTATCCTGTACAGAGACAAATAGTAGGTGCAAAATTGATATTTATTAAAAGATTACAGTAATATATTATCTCATTTAAACTTCAAAACAATACTAAGAAGAGAATTTATTTTCATCATCATTTATTTCATTGACAAAACAACAGAAATAAATAAGTTAAGCAACTTGTTTGAGAAAATGTACATAGGAATTGAGGAGATTCAATACAAGTGTTCCTGGCTCTAAACCTGGCTTTAAACTATTTCACTATGCTTCCTATTACAATAAGCAGGATTCACGTTATTATAACACTATTCTATGAGACCTTAAATGCGCAAGCATCAGCAAATATTGTTGAATTAATGTCTGAATTAATGAATCAATCAACTCTAATGCAGTCAATAACAATTTCCTCTTCTTCTCCCCAAAGCTCTAGTACATAGTTGCACATCCTAGTTGTAACTCTTCCTGTGTGAGATGACGCCACAGCATGGCGAGATGAGCAGTGTGTAGGTCCACATCCAGGATCCCAACAGAGGAACCCTGTGGCCGCCAAAGCAGAGCACACAAACTTAACCACTACACCACTGGGCCAGCCCCTCAATAACAAATTTGTTAGTATCATAGAGCAAATAATATTTAAAATAACTAATATTTGATAAGCTTGAACTCTGCCAGTGCTTTGATTTTTAATTACTTCTTATTTTGAGATCATTGTAGATTCACATGCAGTGGTAAGAAATAATAGAGAGATCCTATCACCCATTACCCAGTTCTCCACAATGGTAACCTCCTGCAAAACTATAGTACAATGTCACAACTGGGATACTGGCATTCATACAAGTCAAGGAACAGTACCTTTTCTTCACCACAAGACTTCCTGTGTTGTCCTTTTTATAGCCACACACACACCATCACCACCACCACCACCACCACCACCACTCTAGCCCACGTCTCAAGCGAGATGTATCCAAGCTCTTCATGCATCAATAGTTCATTTCTTTTGATTGTCAAGACGAATTCCATGGCATAGGTTTACCGCAGTTTGTTTAACCATCTGAATTTGTATTAAGCATGTCTTTTTATTATGACGTTTTGACATCTGGGGCCCTACTGACCCTGGGAAACGGCCCCCAACCCTCAGGGCTAGCTAATTCCTAGAGAGAGCAAACATCCACCTGCCCTACCCCCACGTGCATACTTTCTCTATCAGGTTCTTATACTCCAAGCCAATGTTTCTTCTGCCCTAATCACCTCAGATCCACGTACCAGACAACTCAGGACAGCCCCTATATCCCAGAGCCTGCTGAAATTATTCAAATCCTAAACCTGTTTGCCCTGCCTCTCCTGTTCGTTCTTGCAGAAAGCACAACAAAGACACTTGTTCATATATTCCTCCCACGCCCTCTGCCTCCTCACAAACCCCGGGAACCTGAGCCAGCCATCCTGCCTCTCAGGATCCTTCAACTGTTCCACATCCCTGGCCACCCTGAACCCCATGGCACATGCCTGCCAATACGCACCCATTCAGCAGGGCTTGGTCAGCTAGGGCCCTTCAGGCCTGTGGGTCCACGGCTCAGATGAACCACCTGGATACGTTCCCGTGTGGAGCATCCCCACCGGCTGAAATGTGATAAGTTACTGTTGCTACACAGGTGGTGACAGTCAGTTCCCACTTGTTCGTGCTACTGATGGGAACTGGGGCCTGTACAGGAACCACGGCTCCCACGTGTCTCTCGTTCCAAGACACTCTGGCCTCACCGAGCGAGGCTTCAGAGTTCTCGCGGTATCTCGCTTTAAGGTGACTAGCAGCCTTTGTTCAGAACGGTGCCGTCCTGCGCATTTGCAGATGCTTCGTTTCACCCAAGAGCCTGCAATGGTGACCTGGCCTCTTCTGACTCAGGTCCTGTCGGGGTACAAGGTCCAGGCTGGCCTATATTCCCCCTTGTTCCAGAGGGCTGTGAGGAACCCGGACGCACAGTTCACTCTCCCGCACCTGACCCAGCAGCCAGGACCTTCTGCAAGCAGGCCTCCCGGGTACCTCTTATTGGAGGAGAGCTCTGCCCCACCCAGCTGTGCCAAGATTTTCAAGTTTCCCCTGGATCTGCCAGGAGAAACTTTTGGGAGGAATAGACTGCACTGGTTAGGTTCCAGCTTGGAATTAGACGCCCAGGTTCCCCAAGAGCCCGTGTCAGTGATCCTGCCTCTCACCACCTTTGAACTCTTCCAGATGCCTGGCTACGTTGAACGCGCTGCGCATAGCATGTGCATGCGCAGTACGAGCCCACTCAGGAGGCCTTGGGCAGTTGGGGACCTCCGGGCTTATGGGGCCATGGACGGACCTCACCATCGGGATGTTCTCCTGGGTGGAGGAGAACCCTCTTCAGTACTCTCTGGTTCTGCGGCTGCAGGGGCATACCTGCGTGGCGTGGCGTGCCCCCTCTTCTTGGGAACTGTGAGTAACAAGCTATCTTTTCAGTGGCAGTTATGTCCTATCTGTTGGCCTCACCTTACCTGAATAGTAACAAAAAATACATTTGCAAACAAAGTGGTTTCAATGGGGGCTATTTTGGAGAAAGTTTCCATGAACATTTGTGTATAGGTTTCAGTGTGAACGTAAGACCTTAGTGTATAGGTCTTATTTTTCCCTTCTCTGGGATAAATGCCTGGGAGCGCAATTTCTGGGTCACATGATAGCATGTTTAGATTCTCTTTTAAGTGCTTACATAACCCTCACAGCAATTCTATGATGTCGTCGTGCTTTTATTTTTCCATTTGACAAAGGAAGGAATTGAGGCACAGAGAAATTCACTAACTTAATTAAGATCTTACAGCTGGTAATTACCAGAGTAGGGACTCAAACTCAGGCAAGATATGTCTATATTGCAATGCTACCAGTAAGAATAAACATTTTACTTTGTGATATAATATGCTAATTGTTACCACCAGGAGGATACTATATCCCTTCCCAGCATCTCTTGATTAACATGGTGAGAGAAAGACCTGCATTTCTTAGGCAAACTTAAAGACCTCATGCAGCCTGTTTAATGTCTTAGGAGATAAAATGATAGCTTAAAGAATAAATTTGGATAAAGTTTATGTAGATGATATATCCCTTCTCCATATTGTGTATTTTTTCAAATTCTCCTACTATCTCCATAATAATCCTGTAATGAATGCCAGGGCATTATCCTGAAAGATGAGAGGAGTAAGGATGTTTGTCCTCATGGAGTTGCCTTATCAGGATCTCTTGGCATCTTGTCTTATGCAAGACTCAAAGCGTTCCCAGTTGGATTCAAGCAAGAAGTTGACAGCAGAGCTCTCACTTAAATCCATGCTTGTTCTTCCCAGTGTCCAGAACAAGTAGCTAAAAGATGAAGGATTTCCACTCAAATGCACAAATATTACAAAAGGGTATGTAGCATATCACCAGATGGCCTTTTCCTTAGATAATTCAGCAAGATTTTAGAGGCCTGGAATAACATTTTCTATGGGAACAAAAGTAAGGACAAAACAGCTCAAGGCATATTTGAAATATCTTTTGAACAGAGGTCATGCTCCTTTATTTGTAGGTTGGTTTTACCTGCCCTTTGAAAGTATTCTTAAATTATCAACTACTTCTGGCAATAAAAACATTTAAGGTAATGATATAATGAAAATTCATGCATCCTCTACCATCTCAGAAAATAAAACATTACAATTTCAACTGAACTGAAGGCCTTTATGGATCCCTAAACAATCCCATTCTTCTTCCCTAGAGATAACCACTTTCCTGAATTTTGAGTTTATCATTCTCATGTATACTTTTATTCTTATTGTATATATATGTATGTATCCTTAAACAATAAAAGTTATTATATAAGTATTAATTTTTATATATGTGGCTTCCTTCTGTCCATTTGCTTCCACAACTTACTTTTTTCACTTGAAATTATATTTTTGAGTGTTATCCATGTTGGTACCTTGCCTCTACTTTTTTCATTTTCACTGCTGAGTAATGTTACGTTGTGTTATTATACTTCAATGTATTGATCGCATTATCTTATTTTTGGACACTTAGGTTATTTTTTATTTTTACTGTTACAAATAATGCTTCAATAAACATTTGTGGATAACAGATGGAGCAAATGTGCAAGAGTATCTCAAAAATACATACCTCATAACTGTTATTGCTGAATCATAGGTATACACCTACTCCGCTTTATCAGGGATATCCTTTGGGATCCTAGCAACTCAGATGGTACATTCAAGCTGGAAAATTTAAGGAGAGCTTAATAAAAACTAATATACATCATCAAGGTTTAGGGACATAAGAAATAGTGGAATGCTCTGGGATTAGCAAGAACAGAAAGCTATCACCACTCTTAAACTGGAAGTAGCAAGGGGAGGAAGCACTTAGAAGGATCTGAAAAATGTAACTCTATTGAAAGAGCTCTCCAACAGGATCTGTGGTTTAAGGGATAGGATACAAGAAATACATGTGAGAGGAGCAAGAAAATCAATACCATAAACTCTCTTCCCTCTCATCCTCCAGTCTCCAATTGAACCCAACTGGAAGCCAAAGGACCAAGGAGCCTTTTGATGTAAGGTCAGCCTCATTGGGAAAAAGCTGGGCAAAGAAAGAGAGTGGATCTGGAGGGATAACCAGGATTGGGCATAATAAGGCCAGCAAAATTGTTTTACAAAGCGATTGCATTATTTTACATTCCCACCAGTAGTCTAGGGGATTCCACATCCTCATCAATGTTTTACTTGTAGGTATTTTACTTTGCACTAACTGATGGGTATGAAATGAAGTACCGTTTAAATATGGATTGCCCTTATGTCTTTGGTCGGTGAACGTCTTTTCTTATGTTTATTAGCTATTAGTATTTCCTCCTATGTGAATTTCTTCCTCAAATCTCTTCTCATTTTTTTCTTAACTGTCCTTTTTTTTAAACATACTTCCAATGACTTCTTCCATGTTTTTCTCTACTTCAGTTTGAATGAACAATAGTCCATTTCTCATTCTCCCAAATGCACTTGGTTCAACTTCTGTTATTCTCCAGTGGTAACTGCGTTAACTTCCACATATTATCCATTTTTTCTGGTCCTCATGGCAGGATCTGAGCACTATGTGTCAGTTAGCTAAAGTAATATCATTGGCATTAGCAACGCATTCCATGTCCCAACTCAATTATACAAAAATGAGAACTGATGTGTGCTTTTTCTCATATGAATACTCTCTCCAGAAAAGTGTACTCCTTTCCATCAAAGAAATAAGAATCTATTTGAAGAAGGAGAGGGAGGAGGAAGGGAAGAGGGAGGGAAGGAAGAGCAGAAAAAGAGAGAGGAAGAGAAGGAGGAGGAGAAATTGAGAACTTTGAACACTTCCAATGAGATGGAAGGACATATTCTTTACCACTGGCCTCAACTCTGTTGGTACTCACAGAATAGGGATCACTTGTCTTTCTTGAGAGATTTACATTTAAATCATATACATAAGCTCTGAAGTACAGAGAGATAGAAAACAGTTAATATCTTGGGTGAGGAGTTCTCAAATAGCAATACAAGAAGTTTGGCTGCTTAGACATGTTTCTCTTCTACAACTGAGCAGTGATTCCCAAGGTGTTGAATCATAACTGTGAAAAAATTGAACACAAAGTTTGAAAACAGGGCCAGCCCAGTGGCCTAGTGGTTAAGTTCATGCTCCGCTTTGGTAGCCCAGGGTCCACGGGTTCACATCCAGGCCACATACCTGTACATTGCTCATCAAGCCATGCTGTGGCAGCATCCCACATACAGAATAGAGGAAGATTGGCACAGATGTTAGCTCAGTGATTATCTTCCTTAAGCAAAAAGAGAAAGATTGGCAACAGATGTTAGCTCAGTGCCAATCTGCCTCACCAAAAAAAAAAAAAGTTTGAAAACAGAAACCACCTTACATTTCAGGTTCAACCACTTGAAATGAACATATATTGATTGTTCTAAGAAGACTGATCATAGGAGAATCTAATCAAAGATTTAACTAACATTAAAAGATGGCAGTCTCTAAAATTAATTTTGACTTAGTTTTTTACTCTCTCCCTTGAATACTAGATCCTATGTTGATAAGAGCTGCCAGCTTACCAGGAAAAATTATAATAGTTCATAAAGTTTATGTGTAACTTAGTGACTTGTTGTTTTCAAATATATGGTTTTCTTTTTGATTAGGCTGGAAAGCATGATCATTTTCTCATAATGAAACTTTCTTTACCAGAAAAATATGCTAAGTGTTTCAGACTATTTTAAAAGAGATATTTGCCAACACCCTGAAAGCATCTCCATGTTATGTGTTTTAAATACCAATGGTTAGTATAGAGTGAAATATTTTATCGGGAAATACAGTAGTATAGCTGTGACGTAAACAAAAGCTGTGAAAATAATACAACTGATGCAGCTGAAGCATCTAATGCAGCTAAAGCATTCTTAGGGGGGAATTTATATTTTCAATTGCCTATAGAAGAAAAGTAGAAATATGTAAAGTCTGTGATCTATGCTTATATCTTGAGAAGTGAGAAAAACAAAAAGAGATTAAATCCAAAGCAAATGGAACAAAACTGGAGAAAACAAAAAATAAAAACAGAAATCAGTGAAATAGGAAATAGACAAACAATAAGAAAATCAACAAAGTCAGCAATTGGTTCCTTGAAAAGACTAATAAAATTCGTAATATCTTTACAAGATTGATCAAGAAAAAGAGAAAAAAAGCACAGATTTCCAATACCAACATTGAATGAAGGATTGTAACTCTAAATTCTACAGACCTTAAAAAGATTATAAAAGGATATTGCGAACCTTTATGCTGATAAATTCAGCAATTTACATGAAATAAGCAAAAGCCTTGAAAAATGCAATTTACCAAAACTAACACAATAAAAACTAGATTATCAGAATAGATCTGTATGGATTAAATAAATTGAATTTTTAATTTAAAAACTTCACACAAGCTCAGATGGCTTCACAGGTGAATTCTATCAAACATTTAGAGAAGAAATAATGCCAATCTTACACAGATACTTTCAGAAAATAGAAGAAAACACAACTCATTTTATGAGGGCAACATAATTTTTGATACAAAAGACAAGGACATTATTGGGAAAAAAAATTACAGACTAACATCCCTCACAAACATAAGCCTAGAAATCCTTACTTAAATATTAGCAAATCAAATCCAGAAATATATTAAAAAGGATAATAGATAATGGCAAAGTGGAGTTTATCCTAGAAATGCAAGATTGGTTTAAAGTTTGAAAATTAATAAATATAATTCATGACATTCAAAGATTAAAGGAGAAAAATCATAATATGGATGCAGAAAAAGCATTTACAAAATTCAACATCCATTTATGATTTAGAAAACTCTCAGCAAACTAGAGATAGAAAAAAACTTAAAACTGATGTCATCTATATAGAATCATGAAGATTCTATAAAAAACTATTAGAACTAATAAATTTAGCAAAATCTCAGGATATAAAGTTAATAGAAAAATTCAATTGCATTTCTATATACAAGCAGTTAACAGTTAGACAATGAAATTAAAATTAAAATGGTATTTAAAATTGCACACCAAATGAAAAATACAGAGATAAATTTAACAAAAACATGAAAGATCTCTGAAAAATAAAATATTGCTGAGAGAAATTTTAAGAGGCTTGTAAATGTAAAGATATGCCAGATTTATGGAGTTGGAAGGCTCAGTATTGTCAGGATGTCAATTGTCACTAAATTCATCTATAGATTCAGTGCACTCCAGAGCAAAATCTCAGCATGAAATTTTTTTTGTAGAAATTGACAAGCTTATTTTAAAATTTATTAGGAAATGTAAAAGATCTAGAATAGCCAAATCTATCTTGGAAAAGAAGGATTGATATTGGAGGGATACTTGACATCAAGACTTATCCTAAAGTTAGGATAAATTGTGTTTTATCCAAAGGAGTGTGATATTAACAAAAGCATAGGGAAATATATTGACAGATAAGATTAGAGAATCTAGTAGTAAACCCACATGCATATAGTTAAATGATGGCACTAAGGGAGCCAAAAAGCAACTCCATAGGGAAACGAAAGTCTTTCAATAAATGGTTTCAGAAAACCTGGATATCCATATCTACATATTTGACTTCACACCACTTACAAAAAATGATTCAACATGTATCTTGGATATAAATGTATAACTAAATCTGTAAACCATCTAGAAAAATATATACAGACTATCTGTGTGACGTTGATGTTGAGGGAGGCAAAGATTTCTTAGAGAAGAAACAGGAAATGCTAATCATAAAGAAAAGAAATGACAAAGTTGAATTAATCAAAATTTAAAACTTCTCATTAAGAGAAATAAAACATTGAAGAAATGTATAAACTATACAATGGGAGAAAAATATTATGCTCCATATACCTGACTTGAATCTAGACTATACAAAGAACTCCTACAATTCATTAATGAAAAGAAAAATAGCCCCTCCCCCATACACAAAAATGGAAAAATGGCTTGAATAGACACTTCACAAAATAAGATATCTGAATGGATAGTACACATATGAAAAAGTAGTCAACATCGTTAGTCACCATGGAAACTCAAATTCTGGGTTGACATTCTAGTATCACTAGAAAGCTAAAAAGAAAAAAACAACACTAAATGTTGGTGATGATGTGGAGCAACTAAACTCACATATTTCTTTTTTTTATTCTTTTTTTTTTTTCTTTTTTGAGGAAGATTAGCCCTGAGCTAACATCTGCTGCCAATCCTACTCTTTTTGCTGAGGAAGACTGGCCCTGAGCTAACATCTGCTGCCAAACTTCCTCTTTTTGCTGAGGAAGACTGGCCCTGAGCTAACATCCGTGCCCATCTTCCTGTACTTTATACGTGGGATGCCTGCCACAGCATGGCTTGCCAAGCGGTGCCATGTCTGCACCCGGGATCCAAACCGGCGAACCCCAGACTGCCAAAGTGGAGCGTGTGAACTTAACCGCTGTGCCACCTGCCCAGCCCTAGACTCACATATTTCTGATGAAAGGGTAAAATAGTAAAATTGCTTGGAAATCCTATCACTTTCTCAGAAAGTTAAACATGCATCTATCTTATGAACCAGTAATTCCACTCTTAGATATTTATCTAAACAAATGGAAACATTTTTCACAAAAAGCCTTGTACAAGAATGTTCATAGCAACTTCTGTTTTTGTTATAATAACCAAAAACTGGAAACAGCCTGGTTTCCATCAAGAGGAGAAATGACAGTTAGTGACATATTCATACAATGGAAAACTACTCAGCAATAAAAATGAACAAACTACTGATATGTACAACTACATGGATGGGTCTCCCCAAACATTTTGCTGAGTGAAAAAAGCCTCATATAAAACAATACATACTGATGATTCTGTCTATATGAAGAGCTAGAACAGGGAAAACTAAACTATGATGATAAGAATTGTTAAAGACGTAACAGGCCCCAAATGCTGTCACTTATGCTATGCCCCATGTCACCAAACCAAGACTTATAGTTTCAGCTCTCCCAGAAATGGAATCTGAAACCAGTCAATCAAGAATCACCTGATTAGCACTGGTTAGAAAATCTGCCTGGTAGACCCCTGCCATGTACTAAAGGAAAGTGACCTTGCAATAACTAACCAGCTTTTTTGGCTAGTATAACTTCCTTGTTCCCACTCCCTTCTGCCTATAAAAGTCTTTCATTTTGTACAGCTCCTCAGATCTCCTTTCTGTCTGCTAGATTTGATTCTGTCCAATTCATGAATTGTTGAATAAACTAATAAAATCTTTAAAATATACTCAGTTAAAAATTTTTTTTAACAGTTTGGTAACAGTGATGAGACCTGAAGGAGACATGTGATGGCCTCAGGGATAACATGAAACACAGGCATTGGTGCCTGCAAACACTTTGAGTTCTCTTTCTTGCCATTTCCAAGGGCCATGGGTAAGTTGCGTTTAGATCTGAGCTCAGCTGTGTTTGCTTTGAGCTCCTGATCTAATTGGCTTTCCAGTCCAGGGTTAACAGGTCAGTCTAGACAGACAAGAGGCTCTAACAGTCCTTAGCCTTTGATTGGTCCACAGTCCCAGTCCAGGGCTTAGCGGGTCAGCTTGAGCTGGCAGATCGTTCCATCTGGAACTCAAGTCCTTAGCCCTTGGTTCAGTCCACAGTCCCCATTTGTTGGGGTCTGCTAGTTCAGTCTGTAGTTCCACTTTGGGAACTGTGGTGGTGTGTACTAAGGTCTTCTCTTGGCCAGTTTGCACTACCATCACTTTGGTTACTGCTGGTGTTCACAGTTCCATTCCTCAGTTACTGTTGGTTTCTGTAACGTGCACATGAGGTAAAGAAATAGAGCTATTGTCAATGGGAATCTCGGAAACCAAAATTACAAATTTGGTGGGGATGGGTTGAGCACTTAAAAGCTTTTGGAGTGCTTGATACCTAACTCTAAGATTTTCCTGTGTTAGGATAAGCTGGTCACAGAAGGTTAGATTTATACTAGGTCACCTATCAACCTCTAGAGAATTTCTGTGCAATGAGGTACAGTGTAAAACATCATAAAATCCCCAACCCAGTAGTGTATCCCTCCGGGGTGTTAATTTGACTCTGAGAGACCTAAGGCTTAGCTAAAGAAATGGGATCTTCAAGTTTCAAAGAATTGAGTGCACCACCATCCAGCACAACTGCTTACTTTATATCTAAAACTGCGGTCCTGGAAGCTGTAGCTATCTACAAAAATGGCAAATCTTATTAAGACAACCTAGAATTACAATGGTCATTAAGGAGAATGTTCCATTTAGATAAGATTGTTCATTTAAGAAGTACACTGGAATGCAAGGTCTCTCAAATCAGAGAGAATGGGAAACCTGTTTTAGTTGGCGTGGCATGCAGAAGACTCAAGAAGGCTTAAAGATTCCAAACTAGGTCCACTGAAAGATTCATTGCAAAAGGCTAATGAAAAATTAAAGACATAAGAGGTACCTAAAACAAAATACTAAGACTGATGTGACCCCTACGGCTCTTGTCTATCCTCCTTTACTAGAGTATTCAGAGTCTGATAATCCTCTATCTGAATTGCCCTTCTGCTCTGAAGAGACTACAAGACTATAAACAAAAGTCTACCAAGTTAGTGACATTACAGACACCCCCATAATTAGCCTCAAAGGAGGGTCCCTATATGGACCCCTTTCAGGGTTGACAAGACTTCAAGAGATTGTCTGCTAAACTGCTACCAATTATTCCCTTAAACAACCAAGGGAAACTAAAATTAAAATTAATGGAAAACCTTGCCAAATTCTGATAGATACAGAAGCTACACTCTCTACTTTAAATTCTGCTTGCTCCAGAGCCTGCATGTGAGATTCTGCAAAAACTGGCAGAAGGTGACTAATGGTGAGAATTCTTACCAGAGTCAGCTCTCCCAGATCTCTGTCGGTAATGCCTAGTCAAGAGAGGAAGGTAAAATTTCACAATTTCCCTTTGTTTCCAAATCCAGACTCATTGGTTATTGATCCTTTCTCTCCTAGAGACAGCTATTGCCTTCTTCTTTATCTTGTTTTGTGTCCCGAGAACTTGGCTTGGCAACCGTTAAGTCAGGGGTGCCAAAAATAGGGTCAAAGAGAAATGTGGGTTGTACCCCATTTGCAGCTAGATATGGCTGGACACAAATCTGAGTTGCACTCCATTTTCTGCTAGGGTGCAACCAACTGCTTCCAGTTTTCAAGGGAATTGTCTGTGTCTTTCTTTCTTTGGGCTATCTTTGGGAGTGGCTCTGGAGGAGGGTTGTATCCTTTGCAGCCTCTTTGAGGATGCCTCTTGAGTCCAAGAGGTTGTTCAGTACTGCCAGGAATATTTACTCTTTGTCCCAGCTGAACCTGTTAAGATATTTGAAAGGATTTTTTTTTTTTAAGTAGCTCTATGGCCAGAAGTTAGCCAAAGTAGAAGCTGATATTCAGAGCCTGATAGGAGCTTTTTTTTTTTTTTTTAAGATTATGATAGTTTACAACCTCGTGAAATTTCAGTTGTACATTATTGTTAGTCTTGTTGTGGGTGCACCACTTCACCCTTTGTGCCCTCCCACCACCCCTCCCCTTTCCTCTGATAACCACCAATCAGTTCTCCTTGTCTATATGTTAATTTCCACCTATGAGTGGAGTCATACAGAGTTAGTCTTTCTCTATCTGGCTTATTTTGCTTAACATAATACCCTCAAGGTCCATCCATGTTGTTGCGAATGGGACTATTTTGTGATAAGACCATTTTTTAAAGCCTTCTCCCCTAAACTAAATGAAACTATGTACCCAGAGGGAAAGAAAAACATTGCAAACAGCTCTAAATCTAGAATGTAGGAATCTTTTTTTTTTTTTTAAGGAAGATTAGCCCTGAGCTAACTGCTACCAATCCTCCTCTTTTTGCTGAGGAATCCTGGCCCTGAGCAAACATCCGTGCCCATCTTCCTCTACTTTATATGTGGGACGCCTACCACAGCATGGCTTGCCAAGCAGTGCCATGTCCGCACCCAGGATCCGAACCGGCGAACCCCAGGCCACCGAAGCAGAACTGTGCACTTAACCGCTGTGTCACCGGGCTGGTCCCAGGAATCTTTTGATTTCCATCTTAGTTGAAGATCTTCTCCTTGATATAAAGAAACAAATTGAAGATAATATAATTGGATGAGTGGGTCAGTCTATGATGTCATTTAGGTTGCAACCCAATTCTTTGAGGAATCAAAAGTAACTATTCTAGTCTTACGAATTGAGTCTTTACAAGAACAGAATTGCAGCCCTGGAAGCAATTCAAAGCCCACCTGTCCTTTTTACCAACCCCAACAGGCTTGTTGGTATTGTACAATCCCAATTCATCCCAAAAGGCTTGTAGGTATGTAAAATTCTGGCTTTAGGAAACAAAAGTCCTTCTTGCAGGAATTTGCGTTCTTTCCTTATGCCTTTAAGATGTAAACATTCTCCCTGATCTTCTCCAGAAAGTCTATCTAGGCCATCTCTTTGAAATGCTAACTTCAGGGAGGAAATTATTATCAGAAGGATAAAAAAAGGCGGCAAAGGCTATTTAGAAACTAGGAGAATGAAAATTTTAAATGTCTTCTCCACAAATATCAGTAAAAAGCTTAGCCATATGAGCAGGTAAAATTAACGTATTCGAACTGCCAGAAACACAATTTGGATTCAAGTATTATTTATAAACTAGTGAGTGTTGTATTATTGTACCTGACACATGGCTAAAATTTTAAAAGCTATACGATCTCTGTGTCTGTATATTTGTGTATATCTATGTATATATGTTATAGATGTGTGATATTTCTCTACCTCTGGATAGTACTGCTAAAATTAATTTGTAAAAGAGTTCTATTTAATTGCCTTCAAGGAAAATATGCATTTATCAAATTAAGTATTTCTAAACTCTCGGAAATATTGAAACTACCCCAAATATTTTTCAAGTTCATGTGATCTGGGAGAACCCTCAGTAAATATAAGCTAGTTTAAGTATGTTGGTTTTATTAAAATATGTATGTCTTCAGAATTATCAGCATTAAATATAATGAAAAAATACAACTTTTATTCTACCTGGATTTACTAATCAAATAAGTTCATGTTATCTCTGTTATAAAATTTGTCAGCAAGAAAAATAACTTAGTATCATGGCTAACTTTGTCTGTCTTGTGAAAGTTTCATAAGTAATCTAAATATGTTAAAAATAAATTATTTAGATAGATGTAAGTGGGAAAAGTGTTCAGGTGAACTTTTTGACAATGATTATGTTTTATGGTATGTCTACTTAAATAGTTTCCAAAATCCTTTTGGTAACTTGAAACCTTAAAGTTACACGGAGATAAGATAAATGATGGATGTTCATTGAATGTCTAGATCACTTCCAAATAATTTAAAATACTGAAACATTAATTACTGGATATAGGTTTATCCACTTTTGGCTTCCTTTTACAGAGGAGCTAGAGATATTTGGGCCTATTAGTAAACATGTTTTGTGCCACAGTAAAATTTTTACTATGAGGAAGACTATACTTCTCAAAATTATAAAATGTATTTATAAGTTTGCCAGTCCTCAGAATGATAATGTAAAAAATAGTCCACAATTGCTCACTACTTAGTCTTCACTAGGAATTAAGGATTCTAAGGGTTAAGAATTCTAATCAATATATGTAATTAAAACTAAGAAATGACAAGGGTGAAAGGAAATAATTGTGTATAAAAAGTAGGCAAGGAAAGTAAAATGAGTGGTTGTTCCAGGATGAAAAAAAAAAAAACCTGGACAAATTCTGAATTAATATAAAAAAATTGTAGAAATTTTGTGGAAAAGCAATCTTAGAAAGGGAATTTTATATGTGGTCAAGCTGGCTAAGATTGGAATGGGTTTATTTAAATTTTTTTTTTAAAAATGAGATTTATTGTCAGAAGTACACTGCTGTAAAATGAGGATTTGGTTTTCTCTCTGTTAAAAGGGCAAAGTTTTCTTAGATTTTTGGTCTGCTTTTGATAAGAGATTGTGAAAACTTATTTACATTTTAAGTAATGTCCCTGGACAGCAAAGATTTTGTGTCTTAGCAAAATAATTTAGTGTGGTTTCATATTGTCTTTATCAGGTCTTTGATTACTTAAGAAAACCCAGTGTTCTCAATATTAAAAAAGCTAAGCAGCCTTCTGTATTTGCCTTTAACATCTGTTGTCACTTTGGTTAAACAGATAATTAAGTATAATTTCATAATGATCTGTGATCCTAGTTAGTCAAATATTCAAACCTTTTGATGTTTTGACAACTTCCAAAAATCAAATTCTAAATGGAGTCTTTTTGACCTCAAAATCTCTTAGAGATTTCCCAGAGAGCTCCTGGAAAATCTCAAAATATTTGTCTTTCACCTGGTAAAATGTTAAACTAATTAGATGTATTTGATATGTTAATTACATAGGAAGCATTATCAAATAAGAAGTGATGCTAAACCATCTTAGGTTATATTTCTATAGAGGCATGTTATTAACAGTGTTCTAGAAAGTGTGCGAAATTCCTAGAAATCTGATATGTCCTGGTATAGTGTTATCAGTCATAATTTTGGTTGTTGTCTTAAAATATTATATATCACAGAAATAATCAAATTTCCTTATCAATTCCATTACAATGAACCCTCATCAGATCTTTAAGTATGAGCATTTTTAAGTCTTTTGTCATTTACAGACAGTTATTGTTTTACTCTTATGCTTTTACAAAAGTGAGATTCATGGAAAGGACCCTACCAAGTACTCTTGACTGCTGACGCCACTGCCAGATTACAAGGTGTTGAACGCTGGGTGCATATTTCACAACTCAAGAAGGCTCCACCTGACATCTCATCTGTGGCAAAAGCTAGAGACCTCAAAAGCAAATTGACTAGGAAGAGAAGTAGCCGACATTGAGCTAGCCTGCTTCCTTCCAAGATAGCGGATCAAAAACATTTTGCTCTATTCTGCCTTCCCTCTGTGACCATCCTTCTCCTAATTCTTACACCATGAAAGTCTTTATGATTCTTTTGGCCACGTGTTGCCTTGCTCTCAAGCCATTGCAAAGGAGAGTAATTCAATCTCCAAATGACTGTTGGATTTGCCACAATGCCGGTGATCCTATAGTTCAGCCCATCACAAACTTCTCCCTGATTTCCAGTGCCTCAGTTTCTCTGGAACAAACTCAGCCCCCTCTCTTTTGCGTCAGACTCCCTAACTCTGAAGGTCCGTTTCCCTGTCCCTGGTAAACCAGGGCTTATGTTTGCTGGAAGAAAGTCAGTTAGCCTTCTTAGCTTAGGTGGGGTTTTTTTTTGCATTTGGATACCTAATTTCATTGAAACTCTTTTGAATTAACTTTTTGGAATATATAATACATAAAAAGTAATTTTCAGAATCAGGTTCAAAATGATCAGAATAAATGATTCTAAATGTTGAAGTTAAGATGAAGATGCTCCAGCCATAGAAATCTATACAATTATTACATTTGAGTTATAAAGTTGGTTTTGAAATTCTTGGTCACCCAAGTGAAAAGAGAGAAACAATAGTTTATATAACCTTCAATATCTAGTTTTTACAAGTCGAGGTCCACATGGAGAGCATATAATCTTATTAGATGAAGTAAAAAGAGCAAAAGGACCAAAGAAAGAAAACTGCTGTATCTTGTAAATAACTTAGCAGTAAGCTAATGTAGAGTTGCTCTGAAATTATAAGACAGGTGAACACACTAATTTTCTAGTAGGGAAAGATACAAAGCAAATACAATCTGACTGGGAGAAAAGGTAGGGGAGATGAAAAGAGTTCCAGGAATGCACAAGGAATGCCCAGCAACTCTACCTTTTCTAGATCCTATTTGCTCAAGAATGCAGCATGATGCATGTGTCCTGTACCAACTGAGGACACCTAGGGGAAAAGCATGTTAAAAATCTTCTTGGTCCAACTCCTATATTGATAGGAACAGTCCTTTTTCCTTTGTCATATGGAATATGTATATATTAAACATTCAAACAATGTGGAAGGGAAGCGGGGAGGAAGGGGTATTGGGTCAGTGATCTGGACCTTATAGCTCTTAAAGGAAATCACTAAATGATTTACATATGCACCTGTAGTAATCACCCAGTGAACTATTAGTGGTTTGCAAATTTTGGTATCCCTTCGGTGCCTCTGGGGAGTTTGTTCACACACAGATTTACCACCCCGATAACCAATATTCAGCTTCAGTAAAGGCCTGGGAATTTGAGGCCCAGAGATCTACAAGCTTATTGAGCACCCCTGATTACTCTAAGTTGTACTAAGACCACGCTTAGAACAGGAATAACTTGGTCACAAATCCCAGTGCTACAGAGCCAGGCTGGCCATGCCAGTGAGAGAAGCAGGTCTGACAAGACACTTGAGAGTTGAGGATGGGCAGCAGAGGAACCGTGAACCAAAGAACACGTGCCTCATCTGAAGACACTAGACGCCTATAGCTGAATGCAGGCAATTTAGGTCCAGTGATCCTAGAGCTTCTGATTTTTGAAGAGACACTTACATTTGGACCTTTATGTAAAATATCCTGTTTTTTAATTTTTTAATTTTTTTCTTTTTAATGTAGGCAGCTAATATATCTAAAACAAGGGAAAACCAAACATGAGGTCGTGTGTCCAAAGCACAACTTCTTACCAGATAGATATGTAGGGGCCATCAGTTTGCAAACTCTGATGGTGATATGGTTGTGTTCCATAGGGTCTGTCTTTCAGATGTTAATCAGCCCAACTAAGTATTGAGAAATTGCTAAATCATAGTCAGCAAGATTTTCCTTTCTGCATATCGGAGATTTACCTCTTTGTTGTAGTTAATGAAGAAGATCCATACCCATTTTATACCTGATAATTTAGTGGTGTGTCTGACATTTTCTATACAAATGATGCTCACTCATTTCCAACCAGAAAGATCACTAACCTCTGCATAGGGATGGGTGACATGGATGCCAAAAGGCAGGGCCATTTTTTTCAAAAGAGAAAGAAAGGAAAGAAAATCTGCTTAAATATGTAAACAAGGACTTGGTGGGGACCCAAGACTTCTATTGTGCTGGGTTTGAAAGAGAGGATTTGACTGAGACAAATTTCAGGCAGTGACGGTATTTGTATTCAGCACTTGAAGTTCTTGCAGGAAGGTCAGTGTGAATCCAGGGAATGCCTGACTTTGCCTAAGCTGTCTCCTGCTGAGACCATTTGCATAATAAGTGGCAAAAATGTAATCTTGCTAACCTCTTCAATTTTGACAATAATATTTCATTGACAACTTTTAAAAAGCATTAATTGCTTAGGCTTAGTCTACAAATGATAGAAAAAATGTGACAAAAATTGTATTGATCCTAATTTCTCAATAAAATAAAACAAGATACATAATTATCAGAATGAATTGATTATGTATAAAACCCACTTTCCATAAACCGGTTATAAATTTTATCAATAGTGGCTAAAACCAAAAATAAAGACCAACATGGATAGTAGCACTATTAAAAATGTATCTTAAAAATTAAAAAGAAAAGAAAATCAAAAAGAAGGAAAATTTTAAAATCCCAAACTTATTTTTATTATATTTTTCTTACTATGAATTGGGCAGTCTTCTGAGAGTTTTGCAAGTATTAATTCATTAAAATTGTCCTCCAAGCAGATAATATGTTTTGAAGGAATATAGACAAGTAATTGATCACTTTGAGTTATTTTCTCCTTGCATCAAGTACCAATAATCCATAATGACATGAATTTTTTTTCTACACAGTATCTATTATTACTGTTTCACTTGATATGATGATAGAAGTAGAAATTTTACTCTTGGCTGGTGGTATCATTTAATCTGAAAGCCCAAGGGTATGGAATGTTCATGTACTGGTCAGTATAAATTTGAGAACTTCAGATGAAAGTCGTTGTGTGAAGATTTTAGACATTCAGAGGTTAAGTAGTGTAAACGAAGTTTCAAGTTGGAGATGTGATCTGTAAAAAAGACCAGAGAGATCACAGCTTTTATCAGCTAAAAAAAATAGTTTTATTCTTCCCTAGAGTCAAACAGTTTCGATAAGGACACTGTTTATCCTTTCAAGTGAAATAACCTCATATATTTTATATATAAATGTCCACTCCCATTATCTTATGAGGATGCAAACATACATGATATTAACAATTTTTCCTATTTACGAAAGGCTTCCAAACTAAAGTGTTGCTTCCTTTCTTCTTTGGAAAACAATTATGTAAACCTGAACACTCTGACACATCTTGTCCATCTTAGAATTCTATAAACAAAAGACCCCTCACAACACCAAGACAATAACATAGTTTTGTTGTTTTAATCTGTAATATACTCTTAGGGGAATTATCTTGATTGATATACTACTTCGCTTTATAGAATTTATGGAGGATAGGGCAAGAGAAATTGAGAGGATTTGCAACACACTGGTGAAATTAGTTTTTTTTTTTTCCTTTTAATTTTTTCTTTGTGTCCTCATGGGCTTGAAACCAAATGGCACTTTTATTACTTGTCTTGGAATCCTCTAATGTCCATTACTGTTATAGGAAAATATTATTATAATATTAGTATTAAAGAATATTTGAGTATTATAGGCTTTTGATGATACAGAGTCCTCTTTACTATACATCAATAGTAAAAAGAGAAAATAATTTAGGTAGGTCATAAACTCATTCTCAGGATAAAATTAAAAGGCAGCTGTATAATTTATACATCCAAACCTTCGGGGATCTTAATATATTGTGGGGAAGATTATTAAAGCTCTCCAGATATTCCATGTGCTCCCCTAGGTTTCCCAGTCTCCCTTGAAGTTAAGTTGGGTCCATAGACTAGTTTTTACCAGAACATGTGCCAGTTTGGGGCTAAGGCAGGTGTAGGGGAGGAAGACATTTCCTCTCCCCAAATGTGGGTTTGTCTGGCTGGAGAACGAATTAAATTCCCATGAGACAGAATAGCAAGAGAAAATTAAACAAAGCTTTATGAGGAACCATGGCCCGGGGCCTTTCTTCCCGAAGGAAGAAAGGGCACCGAAGAAGTGGGGTGCACATAGTGGTTATATACCCCCAAACAGGGTGTTTCACATGTGATTGAAATGTCCCTCCCACAGTAGTCACAAGATTGCCCTGTCGGCACAGCACTTGATGGACACAGCATGTAGTGGGTCTGCTATCTTGGTGGGCCTAGCAGGAGGCAAGTCTATTGTCTCAAGCTGGGTGGTCACAGGTGAGCGCAGCAATCAGTTCCTAGCCTAAGGAAAGGTGCTTAATCCTTAAAGAAATGCCAACGTTGGGAGGGGGAGGGAAGTTAGTTACAGGAGGTTACCAGACAAGCACAATAAAATGCAGATTTAAGTCCTTGACTTTGGTATTGATTAAGAGTTTCTAGAGAGAAGGTCATCTCCTTTCTTCTTCCTGGTACAGAGAGGGAGGCATGTTTTACAGATAGAGATTTACCTTACAAATGTAAATGTGTCCTAACAAAGGGCAAGTTCCATTCCTCAGAGCCTCCTTCCCTGTCCCAGTTTATCAAAAGCAATCAGTCTCAAATAATCCTGATGCCAAAGAGACAAATCTTGGGGTGGCCAATTTCAGGTCCCCACACGGGTGAGAGTCAGTGTGTCTCCTTCATCCCTGTCATCTACCTTGGAGACCACCCACTCCTGAAAGCAGGGCTGAAAGAGGGAAGACGCCCTCTATTGTGTTAAGTCACTGAAATTTCAGAGTGTATCCATTACCACAGCATAAACTATGCAAGATTTGGGGGCTAGCCCAGTGGCACAGTGGTTAAATTTGCACACTCTGCTTCAGCGGTCAAGTTCGCCGGGTTCAGATCCTGGGCACGGACCTCTTCAACGTTTATCAAGCCATGCAGTAGCAGTGACCCACATACAACATGGAGGAAAATGGGCACGAATGTTGGCTCAGGGCAAATCTTCCTCAACAAAAGGAAGAGGATTGGCAGCAGATGTTAGCTCAGCACTAATCTTCCTCAAAAAAAGACAAGATTAAAAATAATTCAATCATGAGCTAAAGAAGAGAGACTAGGAGATTATTCTGTTATGGAAGTCAACAACCATATCCAGGGTCCAGCCCAGTGGTGCGGCATTAAGTTTGCATGTTCTGTTTCAGTGGCCTGGGCTTCACCGGTTCAGATCTCAGGTCCGGATGTGGCACCGCTTGGCACACCATGCTGTGGCAGGCATCCCACGTATAAAGTAGAGGAAGATGGTCATGGATGTTCGCTCAGGGCCAGTCTTCCTCAGCAAAGAGAGGAGGATTGGCAGCAGATGTTAGCTCAGAGCTTATCTTCCTTAAAAATAAAAAAAGCATTCTCATGTGTATAGGAAATGGATCATTGGGAGAATACAATCACTCACTGAGATGCAGAGCATCAACAGGACAGTATAGTGGAGTAAATACAAGCATGGGGTCTAGTGCCATGTTACCTAGATTTGAATGCCCTACTATGAACTCTCTGTGACCTTGGACCAGTTGTTTAACCTCTCTGAGCCCTTATGTTCCTCACCTATGAAATTAGATTTTTAGTATGACTGCATTACAATGCTGTTGTGAGGACTACAAGAGTTAATTACTTAGAGCACTAGCACAGTGCCTAGCATACATCAAATGCTGTGCATTCCCAATTATTTCACTATCGATCTTGATAACAAAATCATTTTTAATAAGTCATAAAATTCAGCAGGATAAAAATACTGAACATCAAGTTTGATGACATCCTATATAAGTATAGAACTAAAATTTAAGAGGGTTCACTTTAGTGAAGGCCATGATTTAGTTTTTCAAGTTGAATGAAATACTTCCATAGGCACTGAGGCCCAGAATATTTCATGTTCTTTATTCAGTTCTCAAATGACTGATTACTTACAGAAGTCTTTATTTTTTAAGTGGGAGAGAAAGAGAAATGTCTAATTCATTCTGATTTCATGGCTTAAATTTCCTAAGATCAAAATTTAAATCATTATGCTACAGTGACAATTATTTGGAATGAAATATTACTCGAGTTTGGAAGCTATTATTCAACTTTATCTCAGTAATGTTAGATGTTTTCATTCCAAATATGGAAAATATAAAGACAGTGATAGATGATTATCTAATCTGATTTCCATCCCAAATTTGTAAAATAATTTGACAACAATGAGTTCAACAAGAATAAAGCATACATCAAAATAAGGAAGTCTGCAGTATGTATTCCATTTTTCATTCATGTCAAATTATCCTTGACATAAGAAATTTGAGTTTGTTATATTTTTCCTCCTACTATGGTGATTATTCTACCTTGGCATTGTTTGTCTTAAGAATAATAAGTGCTAGATATTTCAAAAAGCTAAGGGAGGAGGGGGGCGTACAAGCATTCCCTCAATTATTATAGATTTTATCGCTCTTCCTATTAATTAATAATGAGGATGTTTAGGTTCCTAGTTAACAATCACTAGAAACTGCTGTACCTTATTTAGAAGATGCCTCATTCAAATTACAAATTGATGTAATGAATTCTAATGAATCCTTTCCTCCTACATTGAAGCTTAATCCCTATTCAAAGTGGATTAGTTAGTATTTAAATTTATCATAGGATCAAGAGTGATTAGTGGCCTATCATAAAAAAGAATCCCATGAAATTTGTGGTTCTTTATCACATGAAGACGGAGGGTGAGCTATTTGAAAAGTTCCAAGGATGGTGTATTGTACTGAAAATCTTGCCAACGATGCCTGTTCCTGAGGTGTTCTGCAGTAAAAATGCAGCCCAGAAAGAATGAGGTCCACTTGTATGAAAAATTATTCTCTAAGGAATGAAGCAGCTGCATGCTAATGGTTTGCTAAATTCTTATTATGTGCATTCTTATTGACTGCTCAACTTTGGAATGTGTGACTCTAAGTCTCCTTTGCCTGAAAGATTTTCTAAAGAGCTCTTGAAAACATTAAAGCTCCTGAAAGACTTGGCTAAATTTGAAGTTTGACTGAAATGAATATATCAGAGATGTGGTTTAGTAATTGAGATTACCATTTTCCTGTAGTTGTGTTTATGTCCTCTCAGGATAGGCATAGGAGTAAATTAGATTTGAGGGTACATATTGCAAACTCAGAGATACCAGAATAATCATAGTAATAATGACATCCAAATGCCATGCTTGCTTAGAACTACACTCTGCTTCTGGGAATGTAACTGATAAAAATATTGAGGTAGATCAGAGCTGCTTTTCAATGTGTCATAATAAAAAAGTCAAAGGTCTCCTCTAAAACATCCCAGGCTTCCCTTAATAAACAGAATGGAAATATGTTCCCTTGAACTCACATAAATCCATCTCCACTGAAACCTTTAGTTTCTTTGAATTTACTGGTTTTTTAAACTAGATCCCTTTTTTCATAGAAAAACACAGCATGTTAATAATGGTTACTTTTAGCAAGTATGATTGGTGGGATGGCATTACAGAGTTATCTTTTTCAAATATCTTCCCCATTGTGTTTGCTTAGATGCCTGTTCATGTGCCTTTTGAACTAGAGAAGCTCTACTCTTCAGGTTGCCAAAATACCATCTTCCTCCTTGTAACTGAATCTCCTGATTTGAGAAGAGAATTCTTCCTCTCTCCAGACAAATGGGTCTTATGTTTTCTTTTCATGTACTTGTTAATCTTTTTCATTTTGCCTTATAATTTATACTGTTTTAAGCATCAGGATCTAAATCCGTGCTTCGTTTTTCCCCTAGTGTTTTTACTATTATTTTACCAGTTATTATGGGGAAAATGGGGGACTTGGAATTTTTATTTTATACACAGAAGTTATTTAATTATGACTACATGTATAATATAAAACTCACTCAGGGTATACATTTTTTTGACTTATTTTTTTGACATATAATGGGTATATCCTTGTTCAAGACATTCATGATTTGGGACTAAGCTTAACGTCTCCTTGTCCACACTCTCCATGATTTTGTAAACACCACTTATATCTTCTCTTAGTCTTTATTCTGTAATAGCTGAGTTACCCACATATAGCACAGGGTTTCTCAACACTGGCACTATTGACATTTTGGACCAAATAATGCTATGTTGAAGAGGACTGTCCTGTGCCTTGTGAGATGTTTAGCAGCAATCCTAGTGTGTACTTACTAGATGCCAGTAGCACCTCCCAAGTTGTGATAATCAAAAATATCTTCAGACGTTGCTAAATGTCACTTAGGGAGTAAAATTGGCCCCCAGTTAAGAACCACTGGTATAATAGTCTCTGTAATTACAAAATGGTTTTATATGTATTATCAGCTATAATCTAAACATCATCCATTTAAAACAAGCAGTGCAAAGATCAGTATTCCATTTTGAGGATACGAATACTAAGAGTTAAGAGTTACTTCTGAATTAAGTAATATTGTTTTACCTTCTGAGAAACGACAAGCAAAATTTATGATTAACACTCAATAAAGATAGTCTAGAGCTGGCAATATTTGAAGGAAAAAAACTTAAATCAATAATGTATGGTTTCCGCTTTCAATAATAGATGGAACAACTAGATTAAAGAGTGACAAGGAAAAAGAAGACTTGGAGAACACTCTAAACCAGCTAAAGCTAACAGACGTCTATAGAACACTCCACTCAATATAACAGAGTATGTGTTTTTCTCAAGGCCATGTGAAATGTTCTCTAAGATATGCTAGGCTATAAAACAAACCTTAATGAATTTTAAAAGATAGAAAAAATACAAACTATATTCTCTGACTGCAATGGAATGAAGTTCAAAGCCAATAACAGGAAAAAATTTGGAAAACTAACAAATATGTAGAAAGTAAACAACACAAATAATCAATAGGTCAAAAAATAAATCAAAAAGTAAATCAGAAAATACTTTGAGATGAATGAAAATAAAAACAAATCATATAAAAATTATGAGATGCAGCTAGAACAGTGCTTAAAGGGAATTTATGGCTGTAAATATCTATGTTATGAAAGAATAAGGATCTCAAATCAATAACCTAAACTAGTATGAGGAAAAGAAGAGTGAACTAAACATAAAACAAGAGAAGGAAAGACATCAGGATTAAAGTGGTAATTAATGAAATAGAGAAAATCAGTGAAGCCAAAAGCTGGTTCTTTGAAAAGATCAACCAAATTGACAAACTTTTAGATTGATGGGGGTAGGGGGAGGAAGGAAGGGAGAGAGAGAAAGAACAGACTCAAGTTACTAGAATCAGAATTTAAAAAGGTAACCTTACTACTGACCTTACAGAAACAAAAGGATTATAAATGAATACTGTGAACAATGTATGCCAACTAATTAGATAACTTAGATGAAATGGACAAACTCTTATAAAGACACAAACTACTAAAACTAACTCAAGAAAAAATAGACAATCTGAGTGGATCTATAACAATAGAAGAGATTGAATTAGTAATTAAAAAACAACCCACAAAGAAAATTTCAGGCCCAGATGGCTTCAATGGTGAATTCTGAAAAAAAAGACCTAAAGAAGAATTAATACTAATTCTTTACAAACTCTTCCAAAAAATAGAAAAGGAGGGAACACTTCCCAACTTATTTTATAAGCAAAGTTCACCTTGCCATAAGAAAAAAAGCATTTCCTTCTGAATAAAGGGACATAAAACCCATAGCCATCATGTTGTCTGAAAGTAGGAACTTGGGAAAAATATTTAACATAAGCCAAACCTGTGAGCAAAAATGAATTGCAGGCATCTTTTAAACCAGTTTACCTCCACTAAGGTAAAGTAAGAATGTAGTCCTAATCACAATAGTGGATACTTTTAGGAAAGTAAAAACCTACAAAAAAGTGCATTGTTTAATCAGATTAACAAACTTGTCTCATTCTACATATTATTAAGTGTGCTCCGACATGCATTGAAAGAAACTTCAAGCACAAGGCAGAAAGGCTCTTGCAGCAGATGCTTTAGGTGCCACACCCCTATCACACCCCCTCACCACTTGGGGGGATTCCAATCCAACTTCCCAACTCCAGTGCCTAAATTTATTTTCCAGAAGGACTTTTTCTGGCCGCTAAAATCTTCTTTGCTACCTGCTCACAGGCCAGTGTGCTATCTCCAGCATCCCTCAAAGAATGATTGGTGTAGGTTGTGTTCCACATATCCCAGCTTCCTCATCCCTGAGGGAGAACTGTGAAACACCTTCTACAGAGGCTCCCGGAGTTTCCCAGCAGGGCTGGCTTGAGTGGTGGGTGGTTAGCTCTGGTTGCCCACAGGTTTGCTGGCTTGACCACAAATTCTTTCTTCAGTTCATTTTCTTCCCTGTTTTACTCCCCCCTCCTCTACCAGTATTTGCTGCACTTCCCAGCTAAACTACTTGTACCTGATCTAGTGGTCTGCTTTCAAAGGAACCCACACTAAGACATTTAACGCTTTATAAGACAACTTAAAAGACTGCTTAGCAAAACACAAAACAAAGCAAACAAAAACAGTCTTCTAGGCTTAATAAAGTACATTAAATGATGGAATCTTTTTGGGGAATTTTGCCAGTACTATATTCTGGGAAGCACATGTGTAGTCCTGCTAATTCCTGCTCAAAAAGCAGCACAGGAGTGATCTAGAGCACCACCTCAGGTCCCCGCCATATTGTAGAGCAGAATAAACTACAAGGAGCAAATGAGAAACCAGAAAACTCAAGCTGCGCTATGGTTTCTTCCTGAGACCCATTTCTCTTCATTGAAATAGAAGAGCCAAAAGGTCTCTCACGTGGAGGTTCTTAGTTAAGGTTCTGCACTGGGAGGCAGAGATCACACATGCCCCAGAACTGCATGCAAAAATTGTGTTCTGGTGAGTGTGTGCATTTTTATGGAAATAGCAGTCATAGTTTCTATGAGATATCCAAATTGTCCTATGAAGTAAAAAAAGGTTATGAATCCTTGATCCTGTGAGCTAGGAGTTGAAGGAGACACTTTTACCTTGGATGCAAATAGCCTAAATGTCTAATATGTCCTTTTGGTGGTAGACTTGCAGAAATAAAATACTATTCTATATTAATGACAGAGCTATGGTCACCAATATGGTGTGCATAGGAGAATAGACACACACATGCCACAAATATGAACAACGGATTAGAATGTCAATGTACATCATTGTCACCTTCTGCAGAATGAGGGATTCATCCTATGACCCCCTCTCAAATCACAGAATCATAAATTAAAAGAGTCAGAAAGGCTCTTGGAAACCATCCACTCCCCCACTGCATCCCTATCAATGGCTCAAAGACTCCTTCAGCATCTAGACAGAGAGTCATACTCACTTTACCCCGATCCCTCTAACTTCCCCCCACCCCAAACACTTCAAAGAGTTGAGAAGTCATTGCCTTCTGTTTTTGTTTTGTTTGCATGTTTGTTTAAAGATCTAATTAATACAAATCTCTTTCTTATATTAAGCTAAAATATGCCTTTCTTAACTTTTGCTCAGTGGTTCTGGTTCTGTTATGCCCTCTACTCAAGACGAATAGAGTTAAGCAGTGAATAATTTTAACTATATCATGGATTGATGGAATTTATAATGCCATGTTTGCTTATATTTTGGCATGCAACAGAGAACTACAAATGCAGTTCAGGTCATCATCCTCATTCAAATTTCTGCAATGGCTCCTTCAAAATTGAAGCCCACTTATTCAAAACAGGTATTCTGACTCTTAAATGTTAATATCATACTCCAAGATAAACACCTCAATTTTCTCAACTATTGTTCCTATGGCACACTTTTCAGGACCACTATGCTCCTCTCCTCTAAATGCTTTCATTTGTCATTCTCATGCAAGTTTGGACAAACAATCCTGGAGCATAATGGGACATTCATCATCATTGGTTTGGTCACTGTGCATCTAAATAATGTGGAAGATTATTATCCAATTACAAAGTGTGTTGCAAATTGCTCTCGATAATAGAGGTTCTACCACCTAAACCAGGTTAGTTATAAATCCAATCTAATCAACTAATATGTATATCATCCTAAATAAAATTTTGGAAAACTTAGAGAGACACATAGAATATGTTTAAGGAAGTAAATTTGATTCATCAAGGAAGGTGAGGGGTCTGTTGTCTCATAAGTAAACAAACTGACCCATATATTATCTGTCAACTAAATGCAACATGGAGCCAGATCACTTCAGGGTGCTAGACTTTGGTTTATTGCTATATCCTAGTTATTGGGAGCCACTGCAGAAATTTAAATGGGGATGATGACCTGAACTACATTAAGAGCTCTCTATTGCATTCCAAAATATAAGCAAACATGGTATTGTAAATTACATCAACTCGTGATATAGTTAAAATTACTCACTGCTTAATTCTGTCTGCCAAAAAGAAAGTCATAGCAAAAGACAAAGTACTGTGTCAAATTTTCATTAAGCTTTTAGTTCCCCTAATTAACACAAGAAACTGTATCTCTTCTCATTTGTCCACATTCCTCCGGGGTTGGAGATGGGCCATTCATGAGAGGGAGAGCCATGGTAGGTGGCCTGGAGACAGACTAAATGCCAACATGCAGGGAAGTCAAAGGAAAACTGAGATCACAAAGGGAACGGATATTTTTTAACAAAGAAATCATTAACAGTACCAGGTCTCAGGCACAGTGGTCATACATTAACTGTAGAAAGAGTAAAGAAGTCCAAATCAGGTAGATGCAGAACAAGGACAAGTCAGATACAGAGTAGGAATCAGGGCTGAAAGGCAGAGGAAGCACATGAGACCTGCTTCTCTGTGTCTCTGGTTATGCAGTCGTGGGGTGGGTTTAACAGCTGAAAAAAATCTTCAGCATTGTCTTTCTCTATGCAGCTTAATCTACACCCAACCGTCACTATACCTCAATGACTCACCAAAATGGATTATACTTGCAGGGGTTCTTAATCTAAGATAGAATTTAGGGAGTCCAGATATTTAGGTAGGGAAAAATTACATTCTTGTTTTCACTAACCTCTACAAGTTATCATTTCTTTCAATTATGCCTGTGAGAAGCAATAAAATCACAGTGGTGTTGGGGGATTCCTGGGCTTCCCCCGGCTGCCATAGTAGTCTATGGAGCATCGAAAATTAAATCGAGTGAAGTAAATTTCAGTGGGAAACTGTGGCCCCAGACCTTAGGTTGCTTCAAGTTTTGAAACAAATGTGCTATAGTGTAGCTTTAATAAGAGAAACCAAAGAAACACTGATTCCAGCCAGTATGCAACAGCTATTTCTTCTGACTTTTTAACCATGTCATAGTCATATTCAAATTCTATTTAGAATTTTTTAAAATATACAAATATATATATATATATATATATATATGGCCCTGGAACTTGCTCTAACTGGCACCTAAGTACTCTACCCACTATAATACAACCTTAAACCTTAATCTTTACGAGTCTCTTTACTTAATACCTTAGTTGCAGTTCCTTTAGTAACAGCATAAAGCATCATTTTCCAGCTTTCCAAAATGGAAGCCCTTCATTGTTGACGGAGCGATGAGCTACCATCTTTTCCTGAGATTCGTGAAGTGTCCTGGGGATCCCCAGACTCTTTTCAGTACTCAGAAAGATCTAGTGTATCTCTTCTATTTCCCCCTGAGAAGTTTGTAAAAATTAACTAAAGTAATAGGATCCTTTGCTTTTGGCTGAAATTACATCAACTCAATGGGTTGATCTCCTGCATCAGATAACCCATTTAGCCCTTATATTATGTCTGTGATTTTTTTAAAAAAAATGTTAAAATGCATTAATTAACACTCAGTATATGCAGCTTTTTGTGAAGGCCGTGGAAGGATTGGTGATGAAATGGTTGAGCAGTATGGCTTTTCAGGAGTTTCAAGTAACACTAATATTATTTCACCTTCAAATTCCAACATCTTAACTAAAAATGAGCCACAGTAAAAAAACTGTGGAAGGGGTAATACACTTTTAAAAAAAAGAGAATATGAACCAAAAATTTGAGAGAGCAGTTAGTGGGATGGGGCAGAGTAGAGCAGGGTTCTGAAGAACCCTAGGATCCTGTAGTGCCAGCAGGGGTAGGAAAGAGAGGAGATACGCGGCAGAAATGTCAGGAGTGCAAAAGCCAACGCTGATCGTCTTGTGTTACAGTTCTCCGGAGGCCCAGTCATGCAGGCGAGAGGTAAAGTAATCATCTCTCTCTTGGTTTGAGCAAGCAGGCTACCTTTAGACATGCATCATGTTAGTTTGCATAAATTACTTCAGCCTGGTTACATAGTAACACATTGGCTCCACAGCTGGCTCTGCTACTGCTGGAAGATGTTATGGATTATCCTGTCTTTTGACTGGGTATTAATAGAGCGCTCCTCAGCAACCCACAAGTGATTAATGAGATGAGAAGATAAAATGCCCCACCTCCTGCAGCAGCCCTGAAAACTGAATTAATGAGAGTGAGAGAGCAAGAGAGCGCGAGAGAGAAAGAGAGAGAGAGAGAGAAGATCCTGAAGCAACTTCCCTAACCTGTATAAGGCAGATCAGCTGCCTGTTGGGCTTGGCTTCTAATGATCCTGTTTGTGAATGAGTTAGTAGTGCCTTCTGAATTAGTGCACTAGGAGCAGCCAATTTAAGAGAAATTATGTATTTCTAAAATAATTACCATGTACACCAAGAAATTTTTACCTGACTATAGGACTTTAATCTTAGGGAGATAAAAACCTTATCCACATTACTCCATATTTAAGCAAAATAAATTCACTATAAAAATTAAAAAGAAAAATCACAGCCAAGAGAGTGCTTTGAAGGGAGGTTCTCTTGATGCAGAGCACAGACAAGCTGTCCTGGGTGGTGGGCTTTCATATTTTGGTTTGTTATATTTCCAGAGAAGAAGCCAACAAACACTACTAGACTATAGTTACTAGTCCTGTGTCTGTGGAGGTGTGCAGCCCAAAGAGAAGGTATTCTTTTGTTACATGGATAAGAAGTCTTTATGTGAGAATGGCAATGCATAGGTTCTTGTGTGGCAAGGAAGCAGTGGGGGAGTTGGCTCTCCCCACATTACTTCTATCTCATAGTGTCTCTCCATCTCAATGTGCCAGTCCTATTCCAAGAAGGAGTTGAAAATTTGATTGGTCCAATTCTGACACTATCAGGCCTGTTTAAGAGTGGGCAAGATCCCAGCCATAAAACCTGTCTGCTTCTCCTCTCCTGTGCTGTGGGTAGGGTGCATTCATTATTGTGAGTGTGGTAGCCAGCTGGGGTACCATGAAAGTAAGGATAAAAGAAGAGCCTAAGCCACATGCTCCAAGCCTGTTCTGACACAGAGATCTACTTTGGAATAATAAATTTAAGAAATAGTCTAGATCGTCATTGTTGTTGTTTTTACATTGATCTGATATGTTCCATGTTTTATTGATTTGCTTACTCTATAACAAGGCATTTCTGTTGCTACTGTTCACTGTGATATCCCTACCACTACCTTAGAAATCTTGCAGAAAAGGGGCAGTACGCCAAAAGAGGATTTAGATATATCTGAGTTACCTATCATTTTGAGATAACCAAAACCTCAGGTACACCATTAATACTAGTTTTTACTAAAACTGAGTGAGATGGAAAATCAGTGCTGTGTTATGCTGTTCAAATGTGAGAGGAAATCTTTAATATGAATTAAATGTAAACATTTTATATTTGCCTCAATTGTATTTTGATCCAGTGAATAAAACCTTAATAATACTTAAGATGGTGTGTCACAGTCCAAGTCAAGATAGATGGAGTATAAATATCTCCAGGAAGCCCAGCACCTTTTGGGAGAAGTTCCGCAAAGAAGGCCTTTCCTCTAGTCGCATCCTACAAATATTATAATATAGTCAGTTCATTTTCATGATTTTTAAGGGATATGTGAGATTTATGGAGATTAGAATACGTTTTCATTATAAAAGGGAATATGGATGTATCTCCAGCTATTTCATTTCTAAGGGAATTCTGTTCTTTACCAAAAATACATAGGAGGAAAAAATTCTTTTCTCTTATAAGTTTGTAAGTCAAATTCTTTCAATTATAATCTAAAAATAAAATATTCAGCTTAGCATCAATCAGCAATTCTTTGTTGCTCTATGTGTGTGTGTGTGTATAAGTGTGTTGTGTTTTGAAATGCACTGCCATTGGAACCAGAAAATGATACATCTAGTGATATTTCTATTTTTTTCTTAAATAAGATTATGATAAACTAATTTTACAATAAAATGCTTTGATTTTGTTAGTTTCTCAAACAACGAGGAATCAGTATTGCCCCAATTTGGCCAATAAAAAGACTAAAAATGTAGTCCAAGTTACTATTTGACCATCTTCTAGTGGAACAGAAGAAAATTACTTTTTTTCCCTGGTCTTATAATATTTCTGAGATATGACATCCCCTAGGTGCTGTATATTTTTATTAGATCAATCCAAAGTATTTCTTGGACCACATTCTTTGGCCCTCCATGTATTTACCATTACTCAATCTTACTTTAGCTTGATGTAGCCAAAATGTATTGAAAGACTATATAAAATTCAGCATACAAAACTCCCTACAGGGTATACTATAGAGAGGATATTGCAGATATATTTCTCTTTATTACCGAGTGTATACTTTGTGTAAACATCCCTAGGAGAGACGGCTCTGGGTTCCTAGGACCAAAGAAAGTTCTACTTCTTTTGAGCAACTGGCATTCTTTACTCTTTAGAACTCTGTGTCTTTTAACACCAATAACACCATTACTCTGAATGCTAAGAATCTCAGAGCCAAATTTTGGCTACATTAGTACAGGCACTAATTGTCTGCATTTAGTGTACTGATTTAAACTCTATGTTCCACACAGTACAGTGGAAAAAGAAGGGACTCAAAATTAGTAATTGAAATGAAAAATGCTATATTTGAAATAGTTAAGATAGTCTCCAAACATCTCTGGTTGCTTATTATTTAATAATTATAAAAGTTTCTCCAGGTGTCAGTGATGAACCTCAATTAGGGAAACAGAAGTAAATGAAAAAAAATTAATAAGAGATACATAAACTGTACTCTAATAATTTGAAAACCAGGTCTCTTTTCCTCTGACTAGGTACTTTCTAGAGTTTTCAGGCTCACATTTTCAAAGACTCTCAAGAGAAAATAAAAAAGCTATGATGTAAAGAATAAGTGCAATAAATAACAGCGAGGTCAGTGGACCTCATTGTGTTTATACCTCCAGGGTCATTTCTCTTCTGTTCTTTGCTCATTCTTTCTTCCTGCAAGACCACTGAGTTCTCCAAAACTTGGCCCTCTTTTCCTTTTTATCATTCAAACCACCACTCATTCTGTCTCTTGGGGAGGGATGGGAGAGATGGTAGTCACTCCTAAAACTGACTGCAAAGCGTGAATCAGTCTGCCAAATTCTTCACCCTTTCCTCACAGCCCCCATAAGCAAGCACCCAAGGAAACTCATTTGGTTTTAAAGGGATATAATGTAGATATATAGACCTAGACAGGTATACTCAAATTACAGTCATGGAGAGATCTTGCATAATTTTTTTCTCATCTTTTATGTCCTATTTCTGGTTTTTTTTTTAATGATGCTGGGGAAACTGCACCGTTAAAAAAACATGGGCAAAATACTAAAAGTTAAATCTTCTTAAATTGGTAGGTGACTCTTCCTACAAGTCCTTGACTATAAACAGCCAAAGCATGCCAGGGAGAACTCACCCTCTGTGGCTGCCTGGCAATAGCCTTTCTGCTCTTATTTCCGTGGAAACTGAAGGAGTTTTGATAGAATAAAGCGAGGGAAAGTTTTCATACAGTCCTGTCTCTTCTCATGTCAACAGAAGAACAATACCGAACCTCTGCCCAGTCCCAAGAATTGTCACGCCAAGGAATATAATATATTTTGTTACCTCTCAAGCATTCTTTTTTTCTATTCAATTTCCATTTCATGAGAAAAGAGAAACAGGCAATTCAGAATCGAATTTGTCTTGGTTTCTTCCCAATGCTTTCAATAATATCAAAAGTTCTAGCCCACTGATACAAGACAAAGTGGTGCAGAGCCCAGAATTCTGTACTTATAAATAAACTACATGCAAAAGCCAAGGCGTTTTAAGAGAAACTACTAAACCCAACAGACACTTGCCAACAATTTCATGATGGTATTTCCTCTGGAGCCTTGGCCTGCAATTAACTTCAGAGACTTTTCATCATTTGGCTGACAAGGAGCTGCTGCTTCTATGAAAACAGGCTTGATATTGGTCTCAGATGCTTAATGTCCAAATTTTAGTGGAAAAATTTTACTTCCTCCTATTTAAATTTCCAAACCAAACAGTTGTCTATCCAGGCTTCTTGTTAGAGCTCAACAGATGAAATTCAGAACAATCACACTCCTCTACCAAGATCCTCCTACAATTCATTTAGGTGTCAGTCTTCTTGCTTTCATTCTTTCAGCAAGTATTGTTGAGTACCTATTAAGTGCCCAACACTGGACTTACTATTACTAAATGAAATTGACAGATTTCTTGCCTCGTGGAGCTTACAACCTGTAAAGGGATCCAGTCAATCAATCATCAATCAATAAAACCAAAATTACATAGTCACAAATTAAAAAGTGCTGAGATGAAAGTAAAATAAATGCTGTAAGAGGGCACTGATTAGGAGCTATGTAAGATAATGAAGAAACATCTTTGACCAGTCATTAAGGACAAGAAAATGCCAGTATTTGAAGCACTGGAGGAAGAGAGCTCCAGGAGGAGAAGACAGAAAGACAAAAGATTGTAAAGCAGAAAAGAGATGATGTGTTTGAGGAAATAAAGAGTCTCAGGGTACTGGAAGGCATTACGTGAGGAAAAGAGTAAGACTGGAGATGAAGTCAGAGAGATAGATCAGGCTATGTCATGCACTGCCTTGTAGAGCATGGTAAGAGGATGAATTTTAGTCTAATTGCAAGCTGATGGAACCTTGGACAAGTTGGGTAGCAGTGAAGACTGAGAGAAATAGACTCCTGTGGAATTCACAGGTCATAATGGTGACATGAATGAGGAAGATAAAAGAATAAGTAAGAATGATTCCCAAATGTCTGGTTTTGCAAGTGGAAAGGACCATTTTCTGAGATGGGGAAGGCTATGAAGAAATACGTTTAGAAGAGAAAGCCATGGGCTCAATTTTGGAGATGTTTGGTTTGAGATGCCTAAGCGACATTTAAGTGGAGTTGTGAAGAATTTAGTTATATTTATAAGATTGGAGCTCAGAAGCATGCTCTTAGCTGAAGATGGGGATTTTAGAGTCATCAAGTCTTGGAAATTAAGGAAATCTTTTAGGAAGAGAAAATAGAGAAAGAGAACATCTTCTTAAGGTATGGGCTTGAAGATCGTCAGCATATAGGGTCAACATAGCTATACTGAGAAACAAACCACAAAATAAGAGTGTATTTAAAGATGGAGAAAGTAATCAACTATGCCAAGTAAGATGAGCATGAAAGTGTCTATCCATTGAGTTTCCTTAAAGGGAGTTCACTGGTTATTTGACATGAGCAGTCTCAGCAGAGTGTTGATAACAGAAGCCAAACTGGGATACAGGGAAGAGTAACTGGAAAATGAGGAAGCAGAGGCAATGCAGTTAGACAACTTCTTCAATGTAACAGAAAAATAAAGTAGCTAAAAGGTAATGAAAGACAATGAAGGATGGTTTTGCTTTGTTTTCTAATTTAAAATTCTAGATCAGATTTATCTGGTGATGGAATAATGCAGAGATTGCAATAAGGTGTGATTTTTTTTTTTTTTTTTTTAGAAAGCAGAGATCTTGAGAAATGAGAGATATTGGCTTCCAGAAGCCATTAGCCTTCAAGAGGGTGAAGAACACTTTCTTTCCTGTGGCAGAGGGATGGAAGAAAGTTAGTTGCAGATTCACAGAAGATTTTTCTCTTGGGAAAATGACAGAGCTTATAGATGTTGGTTTCTTTTTTCCAGTATTATTGAATGAAGGTGAGGAAGGGAGCAGACATTTTGAAATAATCATTGCAGAGTAGAGGACAGGCTTAGTGGAGATGTCCTTGGCAATACTGAATGTTCACATGAGGTTGGTGATTTTAACTTATTCTAACGCAAGTTGGCTAGTTTACATGGTTTTCTCCAATAATGCTTACCTCCAAAGGGAACACGTATAGAAAAATTAGCTGATTGGGGTTCATCTACGATGAGGTTGTCAAGGAGAGCAGAGTAAGACTGGAAATTGAAGAAAATTTGCAAGGTGATGATTACAATGATGAACCTTAGAATGTAAGCTACATAAAGAGGCAAGTGAAGGACAGTAAAGGCTTTACAAAGAGGGCCTGTATATGTAATAGATAAATTCCTAAAATCCAAGAATTTTACCAGTGCTTCTATTTAGGGTCTCTATCAGTAAACGTGGTGGTGCACCTTGTTAAATAGAGGTTCTGTGCTTCTTGTTCTTGTGTAAAATCTTAAGTACGAATAGAAAGGTGCTTATGGATGGTCAAGTGCCCAAAGAAGTGGCCTGTGCTCAACAGTGTCTCCATACATGCCTTTCTGTAATCTCCTCCATACCACCGGGACTGAAAGCCTGAATGCCACATTTCTGAAACCCCATTGCCGGTTAAATTCCTGATGGGTCTGTCAATGGAAGGCAATAGAAGATTTAAAATTAGGGAGAAGGGAGATGCCATTTTTTTCCTTCTTCTGGTCTCAGCTCTCCAGCAGCAGCTGTAACACCCATGGACAACTGAGAGTAACTCTAGGTGACTGTGGGCTCTAACTGTCTTGGTACCAGTTTCAGCAGCACCAGTGGGAATCCAGCCTCCTGGATGAGTCCAACTCAGTGACATCAGAGTTGTTCCAATTACAGCAGACGCAGCAGCAGCACCTCTACCAACTTAGTATGGAGGACAGGGCGGCTCCAGCCCAGGACCATTTAGCAGCTTCAGATTTTGAATTTAAACAAACAAACAAACAAACAAAAACCCTCCTTTTATTTTTTCCGGTTTCCCTCTACTTCTCCTCATTGCTTTCAAACACTTCCCAACACTTTATTTATTTATTTATTTTGGTGAGAAAAATTGGCCCTAAGCTAACATCTGTTGCCAATCTTCCTCTTTTTGATTGAGGAAGATTGTTGCTGAGCTAACATCTGTGCCAATTCTCTATTTTGTATGTGGGATGCCGCCACAGCGTGGCTTGATGAGCAGTGCATATGTCCATGCCCAGGATCCGAACCTGCTAACCCCAGGCTGCTGAAGTAGAGCATGTGAACTTAACCACTGTACCACCTGGCTGGCCCTCCAACACATTTTTTTTTTTAATTCCCTGAATTAAATCCTCTGTGCTTGAAATATCTTGAGTTGTTTCTGATTTCCTAATTAGATACTGCCTGATAAAGAGCAGAGAAGTGTAGGGACCAAGAAGATAAGTAAACAATTAGTACTGTGGCTAAAAGCCAGATGTCAAATCAAATCCAGAAAAATTAGAAAGACATGTACATCAGAATTCAGGACAAACTGAGATCTCACAAATGTGTTGCATTCACATGAACCTATGAATTCATAAAGTGTGGCACAACCAGACAGGAGTATGCCCTTCAGTTACCATTTAATAATTCAGCAATTTCCTAAGGTTTTAAAGGGCCAGTAGTTCTTGGAAATGCTTTAAAAATTTAATATTTCCTGAAAAAAACAAATTTGAGAAATGCTAGATATTATACATGTAATTTCTGTTTCTTTTTATTTTCAAAGCACATTGGCAAATTAAAGGGTTCTGAAAAATCTTGAAGTAATAAATCTACTTAACTTCTTTTAATCCAACTGTTTCATATATATATATATATATATATATACACACACACATATATGTGATATAAATCTCTCTCTCTCATTTCCATCTCTATCTCTGTTCCTTTTCTCATAACACCTAGTAACATCCCATTTAACACCCCATGAAACAAGTATTCTGCTGAGTGCACTTTGGGAAACTCTGCTGTGAGGGAAGCTGCCCATCTGGTCCGTCTATTCTGGACTCTAAAATCTCAACTACAGTTGGCAGTGCAGCACACTTTGACCAGATATCTATATATAAAAATGTTCTAGAAACTTTGAAGGCAACAAAAAGATTAGTGGGAATGATTAAACCAACACTGTGAAATGAATAATTTCCAGTTTAATAGTTAATTTCATTCTAAATATACACGTGTGGCTTCACATGCACGCATACATGCACAAACAGCAAACTCTATATAGTAAGCGCTGAGCTCTGGTGTTATCAACCTCTTTCGTAAAATAATTAGTGAAACTGTTGTCTAATAAATGACTGAGTGAATAAATGACCTAGAAATTGAGGCAATTCTTGACCTAACTAGATAACATGTTCATTAAATGATACTTTATTGCACTTTCACTCATCTTTTTCACTCGGTAAACATCTATTTGTGTCTTTACTATGTACCATGTTCAGCTAGATGTTGGGAAAATAAAGATAAGTAGTAGGACAGAGCCCATGCTCTGAAAGAGTTAAGGCTCAGAGAGTGGGAAAGACAAACACATAAAGAAGTCGGTATGAAAGTAGTGTGCCCAGGGAAGTGCATTTTGTCCAGTGGCAGGGCACAATGGTAACAGTAACACCAGATGCCTAACACAACTTTGTACATGTGTATGTGTGTGTGCAAGTGTGAAAGGGAAGGAGAGCAGTGGAAGATGTGTGTGTGTGTAGGGGTGTGGTCCTAAGGGAAAGCTCTCCTTCATGCTACTTGCTTTGACAAACATCAAACCAGGTAGGAGCAAGAAAATCATCTCAGAGAGATGCTACATTAGCATACCAGGTTGGGATAGAAACCAGGAAGTTACAATAGGAAAACAGCCTGAGTGTTATACAAAGGTGACTCTGAGTTATAAAAGCGAGCACATTTCCTGTGTAATTCCCACCTTTAGTAGAGGGCATCACTTAATACAAACAAGCAAATGCTTTATGAAACTATTTCAGATCTTAGCCATAGGCAGTCACCTACCTGCCTCCACCCTGTCCAAGACACACCAGGTAAATCCTGACTTACCTCTTGTGCTTCCTACTGAATGTAGTTGTCATATTTAGGCTTCCAAGAGTAAGGACAGGACACTGAAAGGAGGAGAAACCTGTGAGAAGGAAAGAAGAGTATCGTATAAATCATTGTCTGAAAGTCGTAGCTTTCTTTTCTGTTTCTCATGTAAAGCGTTCTTCCTTCTCTACCCACTAGACCCCCAACCAGCTAGTTCAAATATTTCTGAGCTCATCTGACATTTCCCTCTCACCTCTTGCTCATGAAGCAGAAAGCATTTCCTATTCTACTTAAGGAATAGAAAGGAAATTTAGAAATTTATAAAAACTCATTTTACTAGACAATTTAATGTGAATTTTGATATTCATATTAAATCTTGCAACAAGTAGACACAAAATTTCTCATCATTGCATAATGATCCCTGAGTTCTCCAGATTCTAGTCAGGTTTCTAGAAAATATTTCTGTAACAACTGTGTTGACCCTAAGTAATGGCAATTTAAGGAAAACTCATAAAATTTAGAATCTTGACAAGTGAAGAATTCCTCCAAAAGGGGGCAGTTTTCTGTAGTATGGCCTCCATAAAGATGGCGATGAGTAACAATGAGAATAGGTTGTGATTTGTACTATGTAAATTCTGGAAGGGGCTTTGGAGATTATCTAATTCTGCTTTTTTTATTTGACATATGAGCTACTGAAGGCCAGAGAGATGAGTCCCCTGCTGAGGATCATTAGCAGTATACAAATTAGAACTCACGTTGCACTGCCTTTCTGGATTATAGCAGGCTGCCTCATATATTCTTCAGAGGTGTCGTACTGTTGATGCGACATATCACTTCTGAGTACAAAGCAACAATCAGGACCCCTAATCCCACTTCTTTTTTACACAGATATTACCATTTCAATGTGTGGCTTCTCATTTTGCTGAGAGGTTTTTCTTCACCACCCACCCCCTCCTTAAATCAGGCAAAGAGACAAGTAACTGACTTCAGTTTTCAAAAATGTAATCCGCAAGTGCATAATTCTTCCTGTCAGATTTCCTTTTCTGTAAGTTGGTGAGTTTATTGTGGTAGCACTCAAAAGGCTGAGCCTGAAAAGTTCTATAACATATGGCATACATTTAACATGGCTTGTGAATTAAAAATAACAGCCTGCCATCTGCCTCTGCAAGTTGATTTTATCAAAGTCTAAATGAGAAGCTCAAAGATGTGAATGTTGTCAATTAAAATAAGAAATGCTCAGGTTCAATACAGAGTGACCCATCTATGCTTTCCCCCCACACCCCCCTGGACTAAAGTTACACATTCCCTCCACCCCTGGAAATTAAAAGAGCTGCCCAATTTTCGATCTACAGAACCATTTTGTAACCATTCATCTTATTCTTTCCTTTCATTCCCCCAACAAAACCTTTGTCACAAATTTAGCTTCCAAAGTTGCCTTCCTCTAGGAATATGTTACATGCATTTCTCTTCTGAGGTTAGTACCCTCCTAAACAATTGATTACAGTTTATAAAATCTTTCCTCCCTATAATATTTAATTTCTTTTCTCCTAAACGTGAGAGTCTATTAGGAAATAGATGTTGGAGAGGGATTTGATGATTTTTCATAAATTCTTACATCCTGCAGGAGTTTCTGGAAATGATCTAAAGTACTGAACTCTGAGTCAGAAGCCCACACATCAATTTAGTTAGATTAGCATTTATCGAGCAACTATACCAGGAACATCCCTGGGGAGGCAATGGTCAGGTAAAGGGTTTAAGGCAATTGCTGCTTTCAGAAGGCTTATGTCATAGTTGAGATGAGATTTATACCCAAGAAACCATTTGAGATGAAGCCCGTCTTTGTACAGCAAGTGCTCACCTGAGTGTACTTAAGTACAGTAAGAGTTCTGAGATGAGAGAGCACTCCTCCTGAGTCCCTGTTGTTCTTCCTTTAAGGACAAGAAGCTTAACCTGTATATGTTTCTATTTTATTACTGAGTAAACTTGCTTTGAGTGCAGAACAATCAAAACTAGAATGTGAAGTACTAAATTTGTAAGCATTTATAAAAGCTAAAGAGATAACTATAAAAAACATAATGTGAGCTATTAAGTAATCTAAGTAAAATGCCCAAGCCTCAAGACTAATTTGCTTGAAATTTAACTAGGAAAACGTTATAGGGACTTGTAATTTCTTGGCTAAGGTTAAAAATATAAATAAATAAAAGTATAATGCAGAGATTCCATGAATCAAACATAACAGATGCCAACACTGGGGAGTGAATTTTACAATGGATAAGTGGGTATTTTCTAATCACAGAGGGCAGGCCTATCTGGTCAAGCTGTGCATGTGGCATGTGGCACAAATCTTGATGGAGCCCTTCACATAGACTACAATACGAGTCTTAGTTTTCTAGGGCTACTGCAACAAATTACCACAAACTTGATAGCTTAAAACAATAGGAATTGATTCTCTCACTGTTCTGGAAGCCAGAAGTCCAAAGTCGAGGTGCTGGTAGGGCCACACTTCTTCTGAAGGCTCTAGGAGAGAATCTTTCCTTACCTCTTGCAGCTTCTGGTGGCTCCAGGCCTCCGTCTTCACATGGTCTTCTTCTATGTGTATGTCAAATCTCCCTCTCTTATAAGGATACCAGTAACTGGATTTAGGACCCTCCCTAAATCCAGAAGGATCTCATCTCTAGATCCTTAATTTAATTACATCTGCAAAGAACCTACAGTCATGCATCGATTAACTACAGGAATACATTCTGAGAAATGTGTCATTAGGCAATTTTGTGATTGTGCAAACATCATGCAGTATGCTTACACAAATGTATATGGTATAGCCTCAACACACCTAAGCTATATGGTACTAATCTTATGGGACCACCGTCATATATACTGTCTGTCATTGACCAAAACCTTCTTTTGCGGTACATGACTGTATTTCCAAATGAAGTCACATCTTCAGGTACTTGGGTTAGGATGTGGATATATCTTTTGAGGAGACACAATACAACTCACTATAAGTATGTAAGTTTCTTTTGCTCCAAAATTACAATTTACTAGATTACAAATCTAGTAAAGATTCTAGAAAATTTTACTAGGCATTGGGAATCTTATTTACAAAAAAGTTCTCACTAGAACTTTCCATAAGTGAACCTGGTTGACTACATTTCTCTCTTCCTCTGTGCTAAATCATCCATTATATATATATTTATTTTTTTCCTAAATGAGATTTCCTAGTAGGCAGATGTTCACTTAGTTCAATGACCTCAGTTATCGACAGTTCAAGACGACCTTTAGAATGTAATCGGGAACTAGGAAGAACCAATGTGAGTTGGTTCTATTCTTTTTAGTGCTAAACCTTAAACATCCCTCTGATTATAAATCTGCTTCCAATTCTAGGAGCAGATGTCTAGATAAACTGGCAATCAGTAATATAATGCAGAAGAGACATCTAAATGTCAAGAATAATAATGTTCATCAAGCATTCCCCACCCCTAAAATTCAGAAAAGCATTCAGTGATTCATATCTTACTCCTTCAAAAGCAATACATTTTTATCTAATCAAGGAAAGGCTTTTGGAAGAATGCATGCTCAAAATTCCATTAATGGTGACCCACGAGAAGAGCCCAAATGATGAACTGTGTATATTTTAAAGTGAAAACTCACACCACAGGAATGCCCACATAGCAAATAAATCAATGCAAGCAATCAATCATCTTAATGAAAGCCTATAGTTAACAGGTGTAAATGCCACTGTGATCTCTTAAAATTTTAAGAAAAAACTCTGATTCTGGACATAAACAATTCATTGTGGTTACATACAAATCAACCTCAAATAGTATGAACTAAATGGAAACGTAATTGTAGTTGGTTAAACATCTACAGTCTTCTCATTTATCTTTCAAAAATAGAGGAGAGCTAGAGGGATTTTCCTGCCAGTAATTAGATGCTTTTCCCCTAAAAACCTATCAGTAGCCATTTCAAAAAAAAAAACACTGTCTTCCATTCAAACCATTGCATTTGAGTGAGAAAGGAAAACAGAATATAAGGGTAACAAAATGGTTCTTGAGATAGAAAGATGTCCAAGTTTAAGCCCAAATTCTAAGTGCTTCACATATGATAGAAATGAGAATTCATTCCATGGTCAAGAGGAAATTGTCAATCTCATGAATAATGGGGTTCTATCCACTATGATGGGCCATACCTGATACTTCTTATTTTTGTAGACTTTGGGTTGTGGCAGGGCTACACTAGACTGACCAGTATGGTGATCTCCATTATGTAGGTGTTCACCCCTCTACTTGGGATTGGTGTGAAACATCATCACCAAATTGAACTGGACTGAAGTACTGTCTTCAGTAAGCCCCTTCCATTAATCTAAAGCTGTGGTTTTGCATAATTGACTACGAGTGTTGGCAACATCATCACTTAAATTTTAAGCTGGCAAATCACATCTGAGGTTTTTTGTGTCACCAATACTACCTGATAAATTCACCCACAAGAAATGTCAGGAGATATAGCCATAACCCCTGATATATGTTGAGTGCAGCATGGGGAAGAGTGACAACAACATTTTAACTACACATTGTAATTTAAACAATCAGCTTGACCAAATAGTGGAGGAATCCATCAGACTGGTAGTTTGACTTTATGCTGATGAAACAATTTGTTGACAAACTTAATTTTATTTTTATACAGTTACCTCAAATGTGTTATCTTACTCACCTAATGGGAACTCCTGCCTTGAAAATAAATTTCTAGTATTTGGTTTTAGGTTTCTGCTTCTCCATCCATTCATATATTTTTATGTCATTTGAGAAACCTTAGGGTGGTAACTTTAGGAATTCGTGCTGCATCTATTTAAGTGTGACATTGGCACCTCAGAAATATATTCTATAAATCTGTCTTCTACATTTCAAAGACTATTTTTTTTTTGCCTCTTCAATCTCAGTCTGTAGACTTTTTATCTATTCCAAGAGTAATGAAACTCTGTCAACAATTAACCTTCTGTTAAAGGCTTCTGCAATTACTTACACAGGGAACCAAAGTAAGTACCAGTTACTGCAAAACATCAGATAGATCAAGACCCCAAAGAGCAACTCAAATCAAAGAGCCAGCGCTTTTAAAATTCTCATATAATTGGTGGGGGAGGGGGTGGAATAGAGAGTGCTACCACTAAAGAAGCACCGTAAAAATGAGTAGGTGGGGTTGGGGGAGAAGATGCCAGAAGGAAGGAATAAGGGCTTGAAGACTGTCCTTATTGAGAACTCTAAACTGACAAATACGTAGATTATAGTTGACTGTTTTGAGCCCTCTGTTTCTCCTGGGTGCATTCTACTTGTCCCAGTATTCCCTAAGGGCTGGTCCTTGAGTAGTAAAATACCTCATGGCAAGTCTCCAGACATGGCAGTGATTGCTTTCTCCTATTGAGCCTCCTGACTCCAAAATGGGCAACAGTTCAATTTTTTTGTTTGTTTATTTATAATCGCAGCCAGATAAATTGTGTCTAGGATAGGAAAAGCCACAACAACAAATGGCACAAGAATTTCACACAGGAGATAGAAGATCATGTCGGTTGCAAACAAAAAATGAATCTTGGTGTAGGTTCCATACAAGCAACAGTAATAATTAAAGATTGCAACCACAGAACTGAAGTCCTCAGACCTGAACCAGCAAGGACAGACTCTTTTAAAATAGACACAAAAGAAGGAAATGGGTTAATTCTTGGAGATAGTTTGGAATTTTCCATTAATGAAAATTATGCAGTCTGGGGAAGAAAAAATGATGGTCCAAAACTATACTAAAGGTAGAGAAGGTGTTGGCAAATTATTTCTGTAATACAGTACTTTAATAAATACATTTGACTTTGCAAGCCATACAATCTCTGTTGTAACCGCTCTATTGTTGTAGCAATATGGTATACAGGAATGAATGTGGCTCTGTTCCAATAAAACTTTATTTACAAAAACAGCCTATGGGTCAGATTTGACCCTCTGGCTATAGTTTACCAACTGCTGAACTATAATGTAAACACACTTTTTTGCATATGACCATACTCTGACATTTTTCTCTAATAATTCAGTGGATTAGTTTTGTTTCCTACAAAATTGTAAGCTCCATTGGATAAAAGACTGTATTTTGCCTTTTATTATCAGTATTATAAGTAATTATTATAATTAGTACATCATCTAGCATAGTTCCATTCTTTCTTCATAGTAAGCATGCCATAAATATTTTATTTAACCTCAAATTTCCCCCCAGTAAAATATTGCTATTTTTAGCTTCTAGTGACTCTCTTCATTAATTGAATCTTACAGCAAGTATTAATATAATATTAATTTTGAAGTGGGAAGGACTTCATCTCTAGATGAGATATAGTAGCTTTTGACAGACCAGACTTCCATTAGAAATATTTTTAAGATCTGGATATTAAAAAAAGGTTTGAAAGCATTGGACAGCTGTTTCAGAAGCCAGTACTTAAGGGGCATACATTTCAGGGAGAAGGAAATAGTAGAGAAGCAGAGAGGTGAACTGATAAGTTCTCTGAGCTACTTTTCTGCTCAAGGCATTTCTGTATTTTTGGTACAGATGAGAGGCTGAGAATCCGGGAAGCAGGACACTGCTAAGAGGCAGAAAAGCCAGAGGAGCTTTTGATATTCTCACAAGGCTGAGGAGATAAAACTTAAAGTTCAGGGCTTTCACAGGAGCTAGGATGTATGGAGCAAAAATTCAAAAGAGAATGGAGATGCAGGAATTGAGCTGAGCACTCAACAGTGTTTCACTTGACTATTTGTTGAACTCTTTAACTGCACTAGGAAAGAGGTGAAGAAGCCACATAGAAAGGCTCTGAAAAGCAAAGATAATTTTCAGCAGTCTCACTGTGATGAGGAAAGAAAAGAAAAAAGAAGCTAGAGTTGAGAATAAAGACCCTATTAAACATGCCAATCCCAAAGTTTGGAATTCAAAAAGACTGTAACTTATGGGTGGAGACAAACCAGAGGTAGATCAAAGGTTGTAAAGACTATAACTCAGCCTCTCATCAGCTCAGTCCCTGAGTGAAATAAAGTGATCTGACCTCCTTCAAACTCTCTATGAGAGGATAGAGAGAGTGCTCTCTAGAGGAAACTATCATCATCTAGAACTACTATAAGTTTTATACAAAATATTCAGTATTTAACAAAAACTTACCAGGCATATCAAGACAAAGGGCCAAGAGAAAAAACAGACAATAGAAATAGACCTATGCACAATGCAAATATCAGAGTTATGAAACATGGACCTTAAATCTGATTAGTATGTACAAGGACATAGACAAGATGCAATAATTCATAAGCAACAATAAACTATACAAAGGAATCAAATATGAACCCAACAACTGAATTTAAGAAATAAAGACAGTCCTATGCCACATAATGGTGTTTTGGTCAGTGACAGACCACATATATGATGGTGGTCCCATAAGATTAGTAGCATATAGCCTAGGTGTGTAGTAGGCTATACCATCTTGATTTGTGTAGGTACACTCTATGATGTTCACACAATGACAAAATCACCCAATGATGCATTTCTCAGAATGTATCTCTAGGTGTTGCATGACCATAGATGGCCTTAATAATACAAGGAACATGTCAGAAAAGAATGTTTGTAATCTAGAAGGCAGAATAACAGAAAATAACCAAGCTAAAGCATAGAGAGCAAAAGATGTAGAATATATGTAAATAGAAGGTAAGTGACGTGGAATATGGTGGAAAGGTCTAATATACATGTAATTGGAAACAGAATATGAGGAGAGAGAATAAGAAGCAGAAGCAATATTTGAGGAAATAATGAACATAGTCCAGAGATTATGAAAGAATTAAGGCATGGATTAGAAAAATCAAAACTCCAAACAGGATAAATGGAAAGAAAATTACAACTAGACACGACATAATAAAATTCTTGAAAATCAAATACAAGGAGAAAAGTTGCCAGAGTGAAAAGATACATTACCATCAAACAAGGAAATAATAAAACTGACAGCTGACCTCTAACAGAAACAATGGAAACAAAATGTAAGTGAATGATGTCTTTTAAGTGTTGACAGAAAATAACTGCAGACAGAGAGCTCTATTCTCTACAAAATACCATTCAAATGTGAAGTGAATAAAAAACTTGTGGGAAATAAAGGAAGCAAATGTATCTAGCAACAATTGTATTTTTGTAATTATGCTCATAAATTAAACGTCCCAATTAGAAGATTTAGATTGTAAGACTGAGGTAGAAAACAAAACATGATAACATATTGTTTAACATAGACAAACCTTAAATATGTGAAGATGGGAACATTGAAAGTAAAAGAATCAAAAAAGGTATGCCATGCAAACATTACACAAAAGAAAACCAATGTAACTATACTAATATCAGTTAAAGTAGACTTTGATGCAAGAAACCTTACTAGAGAAATAGAGAAATATTTCATAATGATAAAAAGGCCATTCCTAAGGAGGATTTAAAAATGCTAAATTTATATGCACTGAAAATATAGCTACAAACATAAAGCAAAAAATTGACAGAACTAAAACGAGAAATAGACAAATACACAATCATAGTGGAAAACTTTAATTTACCTTCCTTAATAACTGAGAGACCAAGTAGACATAAAATCACTCAGGATATAGATGATAGGGACAATATAAATTCAGCTAATTGACATGTATGAATATATATGGAACACTTCACATGATTGCTGATTTCTTTTTGTGAACCAAATTTGACCATATGTTGGGCCACAAAGCAAGTCTAACAAAATTTTAAAGGATTAAAATAATATATATTATGTTCTCTGATCACAGTGGAGTTAAACTAGAAATAAATAAAAAACTGACTAGAAAGTACCCACATACTTAGAAATAGTGATGTATTTCTAAGTAATCCATGAGCCAAAGAAGAAATCACAACAAAAATTAGGAAATATTTTTAACAGAAAGATAACAAAAATACAACATATCAAAATATGTGGGATGCAACAAAAACATGGCTTAGAAAGGAGTTTATAGTCTTCAATGCATATGTTAGATAAGAAGAAAAGCTAAAAATAAATTATCTAAGTGGCAGTCTCCAAAATTAGAAAAATAACAGTAAATGAAACCCAAATAAAGTAGAAGGAATGAAGTAATACAGATAGGGGTAAAAATAATGAAATAAAGAAATCAACAAAACAAAATTTGACTCTGAAAGACAAAATTAATAAATCTCTAGCAATGCTGATCAAGAAAAAAAAGAAAGAAGGTGGAAGTTACCAATGTCAGAAATGAAAGAGCCTACAGATCGTTTCAGCAGTAAATTCTTCTTAATACAGAAAATATGAATAATATCAATCTTACAGAATTCTTCTAACAAAGATAAAAATGGTGATCACCTCCCAATTCATTCTATGAAGCCAATATAATAAAACCTGATAAGGATATAATTTAAAAATGGTATTTATAAGCAAGATTTTCTCATAAATATAAATTCAAAAATACTAAACAATGTATCAGCAAATTGAATCCTCTGATATATTAAAAGGATGAGTAAGCTGTATTTATTCCATAGATATAAAGTTGATTTAATCTTAAAAAAGTACTAATATATTTCACCATATAAATCAATATACAAGATGAACTGTTTAATATCGCAATAAATGCAAAAGAAAGTATGTGATAAAATTCAACAACCATTCATAATTTAAAATTTGGCATTAAAAATAGAAGAGTGCTTTCTTAATCTGATTTTTAAAATTTTAAACCTACAATAAACATCATATATAGTTATGAAATATTCAAAGATTCCCAAGATTGGGAATGAGGCAAAGATGACCTCAGTGACTACTTTTATTCAAGATTTTATTGTGAGAGATCCTTCCTGAACAAGCTAACTCATTCTACTCAACCTCCACCAACCTCCACCCTGTTACCTGGGATTCAAATGTTATGACGAGCTCTTGGAACTATTTTAAACAAAAGCCACCCTGTAACAATAGTAGGGCAGAAACATTGAAGAAACCTGTATGTAAGTCATATTGTTATTACACAGGTCTGACCTGTGTTAACTCTGGATTTGTTTTGCATGAGGAAAAATTAAATGTCTGTCTTGTTTAAGCCATTGTTATTTAGGATTCACTACTATTCGTGCCAAACATATCCTAACTGATACATCAGCCATTTGTGAAAATATGGTTCAAGATTTCTGTGACCAAGCTTTAAAAAAGTACTTTCTAACCATGATGGGTGGGCAGCACCAGTTGCTTACTACATTGTTTTTTATGGTGTTAAACCTCAAAGAAGAGAGACAGGGGAAATTTCCCATAGATTTTTTCCCCACATATTATTCCACTAGGTTAAGATCATCAAAGGTGGAACTGACATTGTTCCATTTAAATGATTACATCTATCTTTAAAAGTTTTCCCTTGTGGAAGCAATCTTCTTCTTTTTCAGAAGCTCCAGATGGGACCTTTTCCTGGCAATTCAAGTCCCACAAGTGATTACCTCTGCCACAGGATGTGTAGAATAAATAAAGGTTAAAAGATCATAAAAATGAGACCATATGTCCAAACATACTGCATGCGCTTTGGCAGGGAGAATGTAAGTGTTAAGATAGATCATATTCTGCTTGCCAGGGAATTATATAAAAAACAAAATAAAATAGCTCTTATCATTTGAGTTGGGCAGCTTAACAGCAGTTCCCCTGAAGCTTGAAGAGTAAATTTGGCCAATACACTGAGGTATCTGCCTATCTCTACCCTACCCCTTTACACTCCAATGGCCAGAAAGAGAAAAGTCCTAAAACCTTGAGAACAAGAAACTAATATTTGTTTACAAGCAAAGAATTCTAAAATCCCTCAAAAATATAATACATAAAATTCCTTTTTTTGACCTTGATGAGCCATTTTTAAAAAAATAATTCTTGGTCGCTGTGAAGCATGATTGAAAGGACTCTTATCAGATCTAAAAATACCCTTCCATAGCTCTTACTTTTTGGCTCATCATCAGCCAGGGCTATGGCTTCTCATAGCCCTGAGAACACCCTGTGTGATGTGTCCCAATCTGGCAGATCAACTGGGCCAAAATAGAACTTAACCAACCAGTTCCTGATAGAAGATGAGTTTACAGGTTTTCTAAACCAAGTCATTAACAGTGGAGCTATAAGTGAGAAAATGTTGATTTCCCAAGAATTTTCAGTAAGGGAAACAGGAGTCAGGAAATTACTAGCTCAAGAATTCAGTTTTCTGGGAGGTAGAAGGTCACTTTGGAGAAGAAATTACTTTTGAAAATGGGTGGATGTGCAGTCAAATGCATGTTTCAGTAGGGTAATAGTGTTCCTAAAGAAGTGATTCACTCTCAGTGATAGCCTACAAAGGATCAAACAAGACAACATGGGTATAATATCAAGAGAATTATCGAGGTAGCCTGGAAGTTCCAACAACTTGCCTTTCTATGACTCTAATCCCAAGGATGGTGTTTGGATGACAATTAAAAGATGTTCATGGATCCATGTTGGCATTCCCTAATTTCAGACTTTCTTGGGAGATGTAAGACTATAATCTGAAAGATCAGCCTCTTTACTGAAGACGTGTCTTCTAAGAAAGTCAAATATTCCAAGCTGAACACCTAACAAATTAAAACTGATCCCACTAGAAACAAAAGCAAAAACAAAAAAGCTTGTAGGAGGATACCCTACTCTAGCCGGGTTCTTCTCAATTCTCGTAATCAGAGAAACAGCTGTATCTCCAGAGAATCTTCTCTTGATCTTGCCATAAAAATAAGATAAAATATCCTAGTAGTAAGTAGCTCGGAATTGGCTCATTGAAATTGGAGCTAGGACTTTGGCTATTAATTGTTTATAGAGCTATTTTTCCTTTATACCTTTAAAGGTTCAAGAACTGCTGATTCCTCACAACAGTTAGGTTGAGGACTTAACCTAAAGAGTTCCTCACCAATGCCTAGATCATCTGCTTTTGCCCTGTGGCATACAATTGGTGTAATTTATCAAAGGCCGGTATATACTCTGAGGACAATTAACTTTTTAAATTATCTTTATTATGAAAGTAATACATGCAGGGCTATAAAATATAAATAAAAATCTCTTTCCCAATCTCTAGTCCATTCTTTAAAGATAATTACTCTCTATTAAAAAATTCTATTTCTAGGTCTTCTGGCAGTTTCCAATATAACTTAAGTAATATATATGTGCCCTTATATCTTTTTTCATTGAAGTATAATTGACATACAATATCCTATTTCAGGTATATATCATCGTGATTTGATATTTCTACACATTACAAAATGATCACCATGATAAATCTAGTTAACATCTGTAACCATATAAAGTTATTACAATATTGTTGACTATATTCCCTATGCTATACATTACATCCCTGTGACGTATTTAATTTATAACTGGAATTTTGTACCTCTTAATTCTCTTTAACCTATTTTGCCCATCCCCCAAACACTCACCCATCTGATAACCATCAGTTTATTTTCTGTATCTATGAATCTGTTTCTGTTTTGTTTGTTTTGGTTTTTAGATTCCATATATAAGTGAAATCATATGGTATTTGTCTTTGTTGGACTTATTTTACATAGCATAAAACCTCTGGGTCCATCTATATTGTTGCAAATGACAAGATTTCATTCTTTTTTATGGCTGAGTAATATTCCATTGTATATCTAGACTGCATCTTCTTTATCCATTCATCTGTCAATGGATACTTAGGTTGCTTCAATATCTTGGCTGTATTGCCATGATGCAATGAACATAAGCGTGCATATAGCTCTTCAAAGTAGTGTTTTTGTTTTCTTCAGATAAATTCCCAGAAGGGGAATTGCTGGATCCTATGGTAGTTCTATTTTTAATTTTTTGAGGAACCTCCATACTGATTTCCATAGTGGCTGTACTAATTTACATTCCCACTGAAAGTGCACAAAGGTTCCTTTTTCTTCACATTCTCACCAACACTTGTTATTTCTTGTCTTTTTGATAATGGCCCTTCTGACAAACGTGAGGTATCTCATTATGGTTTTGATTTGCATTTCTCTGATGATTAGTGATGTTGAGCATCTTTTCATGTGCCTTTTGGCCTTCTGTATGTCCTCTTTGGATAAATGTATGTTCAAATCCTCTGCCCATTTTTTAATCAGCTTGTTTGTTTTTTTGATATTAAGTTGTGTAAATTCTTTATGTATTTTAGATATTAACATCTTATCAGATTTGCAAATGTCCTCTCCCATTCAGTAAGTTGCCTTTTCGTTATGTCAGTGGCTTCCTTGGCTGTGCAAGAGCTTTTTGGTTTGATGTAATCCCATTTGTTTAGTTTTGCTTTTGTCACCCCTGCGTGAGGAGACTGGTCCAAAAAAATATTGCTAAGACTGATGTCAGATTACTGACTACCTATGTTTTCTTCTAGGAGTTTTATGGTTTCAGGCCTTACATTCAAGTATATAATCCATTTTTAATTTACTTTTGTATATGGTATAAGACAGTAGCCCAATTTTATTCTTTTGCCTGTAGCTGCCCAATTTTCCCAACACTGTTTGTTGAAGAGACTATCTTTACCCATGGTATATTCTTGCCTCGTTTGTCATAGATTAATTGACTGTATATGCTTGGTTTATTTCTTGCTTCTCTGTTTTATTCCATTGATCTATATATCTGTTTTTGTGCCAATACCATACTGTTTTGATTACTGTGGCTTTTTAGTATAGTTTGATATCAAGGAGCATGACACCTCCAGCTTTGTTCTTCTTTCTCAAGATTGCTTTGGCCATTTGAGGTCTTTTGTGGTTCCATACAAATTTTAGGATTCTTTGTTCTAATTCTGTGAAAAAATGCCATTGGTATTTTGGTAGAGATTGCACTGAATCTGTAGATTGCTTTAGAGAGTAGGGACATTTTAGCAATATTAATTCTTCCAATCCATGATCCTGGTATATCTTTCTATTTATTTGTGTCATCTTCAATTTCTTTCATCAATGTCTTATAGTTTTCAGAGTACAGATTTTTCACCTCCTTGTTTAAATTTGTTCCTAGGTATTTTATTCTTTTTGATGTAATCATAAATGAGATAGTTTTCTTAATTTCTCCTTCTAATTGCTAATTATTAGTTTATAGAAACACAACCTATTGCAATATGTTAATTTTATATCCTCCAGCTTTACTGAATTCATTTATTAATTCTAATAGTTTTTTTGTAGAGTCTTTAGGGTTTTCTAACGTTATATCCTGTCATCTACACATAGTGACAGTTTTACTTTTCCTTTATAACATTGTGAAATTTCAGTTGTACATTAATATTTGTCATACACCAAGTAAGTGTGCCCCTTCATCCCGTTGTGCCCACCCTCCACCTCCATTCCCCCTGGTAACCACTAAATTGTTCTCTTTGTCCATAAGTTTGTTTATATTCCACATATGAGTGAAATCATACAGTGTTTGTCTTTCTCTGTCTAGCTTATTTCGCTTAACATAGTGCCCTCAAGGTCCATCCATGTGGTTGCAAATGGGATGATTTTGTATTTTTTATGGCTGAGTAGTATTCCATCTAGTATATATATATATATATATATATATATACACCACATCTTCTTTATCCAGTCATCAATCTCTGGGCACTTGGTTGCTTCCACTTCTTGGCTATTGTGAATAAGGCTGTGATGAACATTGGGATGCATAAGTTTCTTTATATTGTTGATTTCAAGTTCTTTGGGTAAATACCCAGTAGTGAGATAGCTGGGTCATATGGTATTTCTATTTTTAAATTTTTGAGAAATCTCCATACTGTTTTCCATAGTGGCTGCACCCGTTTGCATTACCACCAGTAGTGGAGGAAAGTTCCCTTTTCTCCACAACCTCTCCAACATTTGTTGTTTTTTGCCTTGGTGATTATAGCCATTCTCATGGGTGTAAGATGATATCTAAGTGTAGTTTTGATTTGCATTTCCCTGATGATTAGCAATGTTGAGCATCTTTTCATGTGCCTTTTGGCCATCTGTATGTCTTCTTTGGAAAAATGTCTGTTCATATCCTCTGCCCACTTTTTGATTTGGTTGTTTGTTTTATTGTCATTCATTTATCTGAGTTCTTTATAAATTATGGAGATTAACCCCTTATCAGATATATAATTTGCAAATATTTTCTCCCATTTGGTGGGTTGTTTTTTCATTTGATCTTGGTTTCCTTTGCCTTCCAGAAACTCTTTAGTCTGATGAAGTCCACTTGTTTATTTTTTCTTTTGTTTGCCTTGTCTGAGTAGACATGGTATTTGAAAAGATCCTTTTAAATTTGCTGTCAAAGAGTGTACTACTTATATTTTCTTCCATAAGTTTTATGGTTTCAGGTCTTACCTTCAAGTCTTTGGTCCATTTTGAGTCTATTTTTGTGTATGGAGAAAGATAATGGTCTACTTTCATTCTTTTGCATGTGGCTGTCCAGTTTTCCCGGCACCATTTACTGAAGAGGGTTTCCTTTCTCCATTGTATGTTCTTAGCACCTTTGTCAAAGATTAACTATCTGTAGATGTGTGGTTTTGTTTCTGGGCTTTCAATTCTGTTCCATTGATCTGTATGCCTGTTTTTATACCAGTACCACACTGTTTTGACTACTATAGCTTTGTAATATATTTTGAAGTCAGGGATTGCAACGCCACCAGCTTTCTTCTTATTTGTCAGGATTGCTTTGGCTATTCAGGGTCTTTTGTTGCCCCAGATAAATTTTAATGTTCTTTGTTCTATCTCTGTGAAGAATGTCATTGGGATTCTGATTGGGATTTCATCAAGGTATTTTTTTCATTTCCTCTTTGATTTCGTCATTTACCTATTGGTTGTTTAGTAGCATGTTATTTATTTAGTCTCCACCTGCTTGGTTTTTTTCCCATTATTTTATTGTAATTAATTTCTAGTTTTGTGCTGTTAGGCAGAAAAAGATGCTTAATATTATTTCAGTGTTCTAGAATTTATTGCAACTTGTTTTGTGACCTAATACATGATCTATCTTGGAGAATGTTCCATGTGCATTTGAAAAGAATGTGTATTCTGCAGTTTTTGAATGGAATATTCTGTGTAAATATCTATTAAGTTCATCTGGCCTAATGTGTCATTTAAGGCTAGTATTACTGATTTTCTGTCTGGATGATCTATCCATTGATGTAAGTGGGATATTCAAGTCCCCTACTATTATTGTATTACTGTCAATTTCTCCCTTTATGTCTGTTAATATTTGCTTTATATATTTAGGTGTTCCTATGTTGAATTCATAAATATTTATGAGTGCTATATCCTCTTCTTGGATTGACCCATTTATCATTATGTAAGGCCTTTCTGTCTTTTGTTACAGTCTTTGTTTTAAAGTCAGTTTTGTCTGATATGAGTGTTGCTACAAAAACTTTATTTTCATTTCATATTGCATGGAATATTTTTTTCCATGCCTTCACTTTCCATCTGTGTGTGTCTTTAAATCTGAAGTAAATCTCTTGTAGGCAACATATAGATGGGTCTTGATTTTTTTAATCCATTCAGACACTCTATATCTTGATTGGAGCAGTTAGTCCATTTACACTTAAAGTAATTATTGATAGGTGTGTAATTATTGCCATTTTGTTAATTGTTTTCTGGTTGTTTTGTAGTTCTTTTCTGTTCCTGTTTTCTCCTCTTGGTCTCTTCCCTTGAAGTTTGATAGTTTTTCTTTACTATTTTGTTGGGTTCCTTTCTCTTTATTTTTTGTGTATCTGTTGCAGGTTTTTGGTTTGTGGTTAAATGAAGTTTATATATATCAACCTATATATTTATATATACCTGTCTATTTTAAGGTGATAGTGGCTTAAGTATGAATGCTTTCAAAAAGCACTACATTTTTACTCTCCCTCCATGTTTTATGATTTTGATGTCAAATTTTATGTCTTTTTATTTTGTGTATCCCTTAACTACTTATTAAAGTTACAGTTGATTTTACTGCTTTTGTCTTTTAACCTTAATACTAGCTTTTAAATTGGCTGATGCATTGCCTTTACTAAGTATTTGCCTTTACAGTAAGATTTTTTCTTTCATATGTTTTCTTATTTCTAGTTATGACTTTTTATTTTCCACTTAAAGAAGACCCTTTAACATTTCTTGTAATGCTGGTTTACTGCTGATGAATCCCTTTAATTTTTGCTTGTCTGGGAAACTCTTATCTCCTTCAGTTCTGAATGATAACCTTGTCAGGTAGAGTATTGTTGGTTGTAAGTTTTTTCTTTTCAACACTTTAAATATATCCTGCCACTACCTTCCGGCCTGCAAAGTTTCTGCTGAAAAATCAGCTGATATTCTTTTAGGGGTTCCCTTGTATGACTTGTTTTTCTCTTGCAACCTTTAAGATCCTGTCTTTATCTTCAGCTTTTGCCATGTTAATTATAGTATGTCTTGATGCAGGTCTCTTTGGATTCATCTTGTTTGTGACTCTCTGTGCCTCCTGGACCTGGATATCTGTTTCTTTCCCCAGCTTAGGGAAATTTTCGGCCATTATTTCTTCAAATAAGTTTTTTGTCCCTTTCTCTCTCTCTTCTCCATCTGAGACACCTATAATGTGTATTTTAGTAAGCTTGATGTTTTCTCAGAGGTCCCTTAAATGATCCTCTCTTGTAATCTTTTCTTATTTTTGCTGTTCTGGTTGGGTGACTTCCATTATTTGTTCTTCTAGATTGCTAATCTGTTCTTCTGTATCATCTAATCTGTTATTTATCCCTCTGGGGTATTTTTCATTTCAGTTATTATATTCTTCAACTCTGATTGGTTCTTTCTTATATTTTTTAACTCTATGTTGAAGTTCTCACTGTATTCCTCCATTCTTCTAGTTTGGTGAGCATCTTTTTGACCATTACTTTGAACTTTTTATCAGGTAAATTACTTATCTCCATTAAGGATTTTCCTCTGGGGTTTTATCTTGTTCTTTCATTTGGAACATATTTGTCTGTCTCCTCATTTTGTGTTACTTTCTGTGTTTGTTTCTAAGAATTAGGCAAAACAGCTACCACCCCTGGTCTTGAAGGAGTGGCCTTGAGTAGAAGTGTCTCCTGTGTACACTGTGTTTACCAGGCAGGTTTGGCAGGCCAGCTGGAGCTGGAGCTGATGCAGGCCATAGGGGATATGCCCATATATCTTGACTTGTCCCCTTTGGATGCTGTAAGTTGGCAGTCCTTTAAAGATAAGTTATCTAGTACATTTACACTGTTCCTCTACTTCCCAATTTTTATTTTTAAGTGGTGTTTAAATTTAATAAATTAGACTTGTATTACTTCATTTAGTAATCTTAGACAGTATCTACTGACTCCTCACTTGGAAAGATGTGAATTTTAGCACCCTTAAACTTCCTTCCATCTTTCTTTCCTTTCTCCAAAGGTGTTACTTATAATATTGTCTTTAAATTGTCAAGATCATAAAATTTATACTGTGTTCTCTAAAAAAAGTCTTCTATGCTTTGTAAATTGTAAATTTAAAAATTAAGAACTAACATCATTTACAGCATAATGGTTATATGAATATTTCAGAAGTATGTATATGTATACTCAAACATATATATTATAGTGCTGCAATAATGATATAAAAAAGCTAAAATAGTTGAAATAATGTGGTAGTGCCCTGGAATCCAAGATATAGATCAAACTTACAGAAGACAAAATCAAGATACATACCCACTATTTAAATACATTTTAAATATAGTAAATATATGTGTTATATATAGTAGAATATAAAATGACATAATTTCAAATATATGGGGAAAAAAGATTATGCATATGGTTTTGAAACCAGATAACCATTTGAAAAAAAACATAAAATTATAACCTTACATCATACATTATAGTAAAATAAAATCCATATAGGTTAAAAACATAAATGTAAAAAGTAAATATGTAAAATTATTCTAAGACGTTAAAACATAGATATATTTTAACTGTATTATGTTGACTAATAAAATCAAGTTGTATAATGATGCATACAGTGTGCCATTTATGTAAAATTTTAAATTGGAAAAAATATATTTTTCTAAATGTAAAAATATATAGTATAACTTTACTACTTGGACAAGAAAAGTACACACGAATTTCAGTAAAGTGATTATGTGTAGGTTGGGGAAAGACTGAAATCGAGGAGTACAAAGAGGAATTCAAATGGCCTTAAGAGAAGGACATATGAAACAAATTTGTCAGAATGTTAAAGTAAGATTTGAAAAAACTGGGTTGTGGCTACAGTGATGTTCATTATAATTTCTATACTACTTTTAATATTTGTAATAATTCCAATAATAAACACTGTAAGAAAATATAATGAAAAAGGCTAATGTTAATTAAGCTTTTTGATGCATCTATTAGTCTTCTAACTACTTTACCTACATTTTTTCTACATTTTGTCACGGTCTACCATTTAAGGTAGACACTATAATTATTTACTTATCTATAGATTTTAAAATGAGGAAATTTTAAAATACAGATTAGGTAATTTGCCCAAATGCAAACAGTCTCTTGATGGCTATCTGATACCAGAATCTGCATTATAGAACTCAAATGGCCTCTCTATGAAATACTCAAAATTTTGAAATCCAAAACTTTTCTAGACATGACACAGAACTCAAAAACTGTGAAGAGAAAGATTAATATATTTTCACTGTGTAAAAAGTTAAATTTCTGTATACCAAAATTACCACAAGCAAATAATTAAAGGAAAAAGATTATCCTTTTTTCAAGTTGGCTTTATTGAGGTATATACTATATGCTATAAAATACTTCCACTCTAAGTGTATAGTCTGGTGTATTTTGTCAGCTATAAACCTTGTAACCACACTGCATTTAAGCTCTATTAACGTTACCCCAAAAGGGTTCCTTTTGTCCATTCTCAGTTAATCATATGACATCAGCCCCCCCATCCTGGCCCCAAACAACTGCTAATCTACTTTCTGTTACTATAAATCAGATTAATCTTTTTCTAAATGTACATGTAATGGAATCAGATAATATATACTCTTTTGTGTTTGACTTCTTAATGTTTTTGAGATTCATCCATGTCGTTATATGTATCAGCAGTTCAATTATTTTTATTACAGATAATATTTTACTTTTATATCATTTGTTTATCTATTCATCTGGTAATCAATTAGTTTTTTTTGAAGTTTTCAGCTATTATAAAGAAAGCTGAAAGCTATCAGAGAGTTCCTGTACACATTTTTTTGTGGATATATGTTTTCATTTATTTTAGTTAAATATCTGGGGAGTAGAGTGGCTAAGTGTTACATTAGGAGTATGTTCAGCTTTATAATAAATGCCTAAAGTGTTTAACAAAGTTACTGGACATTTCCACCAGTAATGTCTGAGAGTTCAAATTATCACATATACTCACCAATACTTTGTATTGTCAGTGTTTCTAATTTTGGTCATTCTAATGAATGGGTAGTGATATTTCATTGTGGTTTTATTTTGCATTTTCCTGATAACTAATGATGTTGAGCATATTTTCATGTGCTCATGGCCATTCAGACAGTTTTTTGTGAAGTACTTGTGCTAATTTTTATCCGTTTTTTAATTGGGTGATTTGTCTTCCTATTATTGAGTTGCAAGTATTCTTTATAGATTCCGGGTAAAACTCCTCTGTAAGTATACACATAGTGAATTTTTTTCCCCAGTGTGGGGATTAGCTTTTCATTTTCTTTCTTTTTTTCCTTCCTTCCTTCCTTCCTCCCTCCCTTCCTCCCTCCCTCCCTTCTTTTATTCTTCCTCCTCCCTCCCTCCCCTCCTTCCTTCTTTCTTCCTTCCTTCCTTCCTGTCTTCTTTCCTTTCTTTCTTTCTTTCCTTCTTTCACTGACAAAGATTCTCCCTGATCTAACATCTGCAAGCAGTCTTCCTCTTTTTGTATGTGAGCTACCACCAGAGCATGGCCACTGACAGATGAGTGGTGTAGGTCCGTGGCCGGGAGCTGAACCCAAACTGCTGAAGCAGAGCATGCTGAACTTAACCACTAGGCCACTGGGGCTGGCTCACCTTTTCATTTTCTTAATCATGCCAATACCACTCCACCTTGATGCTGTAGTTTTATAATAAGTCTTGAAATCCAAATTTGTTCTTTTCAAAATTGGGCTCATCTAGATCCTTTGACTTTTTAACAGAAATTTTAGAATCATGTTTACATTTTATATATTTTTTAAAAGCCTGCTGAGATTTTGATTGAGATTGCATCGCATCTATAGATCAATTTGGGCAGATTGCCATTTTAACAATATTGAATTTTCTGATCTGTTAACAAGACATATCACTTCACTTATTTAAACCTTCTTTAATTTCTCTCAGCAATGGTTTATACTTTTCAGTGTAGAAGTGCAGCACATACTTTGTTAAATTTATTCCTAAGAATTTCATTTTTGGCATTGTATATGTTTTTTTAATTTCAATTTCCAATTATTTATTGCCAGTGTACAATTAATTGTTATATATTGATATTGTTCCTGCAAGTTTGTGCGATTCACTTATTAGTTTCGGTAGGTTTTTGTAGATTTCTTAGGATGATATTTAATAGAAGAATAAAGAGAGGAGTGAGCGTCCCTGCCTTGTCTTAGGCAGAAAGTGTTCAATATTCCACCTTTAAGTGTGATGTTCCCTGTAAATTTTTATAGATGCTCCTTATAAAGGTGAGGAAGTTCTCCTCTATTCTGTTGGCTGAGAGTGTTTATCATTAATGGATGTTAAGTTTTGTCAAATATTTTTTCTTCATCTACTAGAGTAAGCATAGAGTTTTCATCCTTTTTCTGTTGATCTGGTGAATTATATTGATTTATTTTATGAATATGTTAAAACAATCTTAAATTCCTGGGATAAACTCTATCTAGTCATGATATATTAAGCAGTCAGTGATCTTATAAATATTTTAAAACTAGAAAATATAATTTTATACATTTTATATTTGCCCATTTATTTCTACATACAGTGTTCTTTAATTCCTTTATATAGATCTAGATTTCAACTTAGTATGATTTAATACTTAAGTCTAGCTACAGGTACTAGCAATAAATTTTCTCAGCACTGGTTTTTCTAAAAATAGGTTTTTTTATTATGGCAAAAAACAGGTAACATAAATTGACTGTCTTACCCATTTTTAAGTGTACAGAAGTGTTAACTATATGTGCATTATTGTGCAACATATCTCTAGAACTTATTCTTCTTGAATAACTGAAACTCTGTGCCCATCGTACAACTCCGTTTTTCCCTTTGCCCCAGACTCTGACAACCACCATTCTACTGTGTGTTTCTAAGAGTTTGACTAGTTTAGATATCTCATATAAGTATAATCTTGCACTATTTGTCTTATAGTAACCGGCTTATTTCACTTAGCATAATGTCCTCAAAGTTTATGCATGTTGTAGCATATAACAAGACTTCCTTCTTTTTTCTAAGGCTGAATAATATTCTATTATACGTATATACCACATTTTCTTTATCCCTTCATCTGCCCATGGACATCTGGGTTGCTTCTACCTCTTGGCTATCGTGAATAATGCTGCAGTGAACATGGGTGTGGAAATATCTCTTCCAGATTTTGTTTTCAATTCTTTTGATATATACCCAGTTGTGAGATTGCTGGATCATGAGGTAATTCTATTTTTAATTTTTTGAGGAACTTTCCTACTATTTTCCATACCTGCGCCTTTTTGCATTCTCACTGACAGTGCACAGGGGTTCTAATTTCTCCACATTGTGGCAAAGACTTATTTTGTGTTTTTTTTATAGTGGTCATCCTAATGAGTTTGAGATGATATCTCATAGTGATTTTGATTTGTGTTTTCCTGATATATAGAGTTGTTGAGGATTTTTTCATGTGCTTATTTTCCATTGTTTATCTTTTTTTGGAAAAATGGCTGTTCAAGCCCCTTGTCCATTTTTTAATCAGGTTATTTATTATTGTTGTTGTTATTGGGAGGTAGGATATCTTTATATACTCTGCATATTAACCCCTCATCAGATATATGTTATGCAAATATTTTTCTCTAATTTCATAGGTTGCCTTTTCACTCTGTTGATTGTTTCCTTTGCTGAGCAGAGTTTGTAAGTTTGATGCAGTCCAATTTGTCTATTTACTTTTGTTGTATGTGCTTTTGGTGGCATATCCAAGAAATTATTGCCAAATCCAATGTCATAAAGCTTTACTTCTGTTTTCTTCTAGGAGTTTTATAGTTTCAGGTCTTACTTTTAGGTCTCTAATCCATTTTGAGTTAATTTTCATATATAGTATAAGCTAGGAGCCCAATGGCATTGTTTTGCATGTGGATATCCAGTTTTCTCAGTACTGTGTGTTAAAAAGACTATCCTTTCCCTATTATGTAGTCTTGGCATCCTTGTCAAAGATAATTTGGCCAAATATGTGAAGATTTATTTCTGGGTTTTCTATTCTGTTCCATTGCTCTATATATTTGTCTTTATGGCAACACTATACTATTTGGATTAATGTAGCTGTGTAATATGTTTTGAAGTTAAGAAGTATGAGGAATCCAGCTCTGTTTTTTTCTCAATATTTTTTTGAATATTTTGGATCCTCCGAGATTCTGTTTGAGTTTTATAATTTTTTTTCTATTTCTGCAAAAAATGCCATTGGGATTTTGATAGGGATTGTCTTGGATATCTAGATCATTTTGTATGTAGTAAAGATATATTAATGATATTGAGTCTTTCAATCCATGAACATGGATGTCTTTCCATTTATTTGTGTCTTCTTCAATTTCTTGTGAAGAAATTCTTGAATTTCTTCAGCAATATTTTGTAGTTTTCAAGGTTAAGCAAACCTCCTTGCTTAAGTTTATTCCTAGATATCTTATTCTCTTTGATGCTCTTGTACATGGGACTGTTTTTTTAGTTTCCTTCTCAGATTGTCTAATTTAGTGTATAGAAATGCAACTGGGTTTTGTGTGTTAATTTTGTATACTGAAACTTTGCTGAATTTGTTTATTAGTTCTATGAGTTTTTTATGGAGTCTCTGGGGCTTTCTATATATAAGATTATGTCATCTGTGAACAGAAATCATTTTACTTCTTCCTTTTCAATTTGGATGCTTTTTATTTCTTTTTCTTACTAAATTGCTCTGGCTAGGACTTCCAATACTATGTTGAATAGAGGTAGCAAAAATAGGCATCCTCATCTTATTCCTGATCTTAAAGGAAAAGTTTTCAATTTTTTACCATTGAGTGTGATGTTAGCTGTGGGCTTTTCATATATGACCTTTATTTTGTTGAAGTAATTTCTGTCTATTCCTAGTTTGTTAAATATTTTTATTATGAAAGAGTGTGGAGTTTCTCCAAATGCTTTTTCTGCATCCGTTGAGATGATCATGCGGTTTTTGTTCTTCATTCTGTTGATGTGGTGAATTACATTGGTTTTCATCTGAGGAACCATCCTTGAATTCCAGTAATAAATTCCATTTGATTATAGTGTATTATCCTTTAATGTGCTGTTGAATTCAGTTTGCTAGTATTTAATTGAAGACTTTTGAATCAGTATTTATCAACGATATTGGTCTGTAGTTTTCTTGTAGTATCTTTGCCTCAGGTAATGTTGGCCTCATACAATGAGTATGAAAGTGTTCCCTCTTTTTCACTTTTTTGGAGGAATTTGAGAAGGGTTGTCATTAATTTTTCTTTAAATGTTTGGTGTAATTCTCCAGTGAAGCCATCTATTCCAGTCTTTTCTTTGTTGGAAGATTTTTCAATTACTAATTCAATCTCGTTACTAGTTATAGATCTGTTCAGGCTTTTTATTTCTTCAATATTCAGTCTTGGTAGGTTGCATGTTTTAGAAACTTATCCAATTCTTCTAGATTATACAATTTTTTGACATATGATTGTTCATAGTAGTCTCATGATTTTTTTTATTCTGTGGCATCAGTGGTAATGTCTCCTCTTTCATTTCTGATTTTATTAACTTAAATATCTCATTTTTTCTCAGTCTGCCTAGGGATTTGCCAATTTTGTTGATGTTTTCAAAAAACCAACTTTTAGTTTTGTTGATCTTTTTTATTGTTTATTCTATGTTATTTATTTCTGCTTTAATCTTTATTATTTTCCTCCTTTTCATAACTTTGGATTTAATTTGATCTTCTTTTACTAGTTTCTTGAGGTGTAAAGTTAGGTTGTTGATTTGAGATCTTGCTTCTGTATTAATGTAGATGTTTACCAGTATAAAATCTCCTGGTACTACTTTTTCTGCATCCCATAAATTTGAATATGTTGTGCTTTTATCTTCATTTATCTAAAGATATTTTATAATTTCCCTTTTGAATTCTTTTTTGCCCCTTTGGTTGTTTAAGAGTATGTTGTTTAATTTCCACATATTTGTGAATTTTCCAGTTTTCCTTTTGCTGTTGGTTTCTAGTTTTATTCCATTGAGTTCAGGAAAGATACTTGGTATGACTTCAGTCTTCTTAAATTTGTTAAGACCTGTTGTGTGCTATAACATGTGCTCTATCCTGGAGCATGTTGCATGTGCACTTTAGAAGAAGGTATATTCTGCTATTGTTGGGTGGAGTGTTCTGCATGTGTCTGCTAGGTGCAATTGGTCTGTAGTGTTAAGTCCTCTCTTTCCTTATTGTTCCTCAGTCTGGTTGTTCTATCCTTTATTGAAAGTGAAGTATTAAAATCTCCTACTATTATCGTGTAACTATTATTTTTCTATTTCTCCATTCAATTGTGTCAGTGTTTACTTTATATATTTGGATCCTGTGATGTTAGGTGCATGTATGTTTATAATTGTATCTTCCTGGCGAATTGACTCTTTTATTATTATATAACGTTCGTTTTTTGTCTCTTGTGAGAGTTTTTGACTTAAAGTCTATTTTGTGTGATATAGTATGATATGATATGATCACATCTGCTCTCTTCTGTTGACTGTTTGCATGTAATGTCTTTTTCCATCCATTCAATTTTAACCTCTGTGTTTTCTTATACAGGCATGCCTTGTTTTATTGCACTTCACTTTATCCTACTTCACAGATATTGTGTTTTTACAAGACCCTCCACCAGCAAAAGGATTATGACTCACTGAAAGTTCAGATGATGGTTAGCATTTTTTAGCAAAAAAAAATTTTTTTGATTAAGGTATGTACATGGTTTTCTTAGACATAATGCTATTTCACACTTAATAGACTATGGTGTAGTGTAAACATAACTTTTATATGCACTGGGAAACCAAAAAATTTGTGTGACTCACTTTATTGCAATATTCACTTTAATAGCAGTGGTCTGGAACCACACCTGCAATATTTCTGAGGTATGCCTGTATCTAAAGTGCATCTCTTGTAGAGATCATATAGTTGGATCTTGTTTTTTTTATTTATTCAGCCGCTCTATGTCTTTTGACTGGAGAGTTTAACCATTTGCATTTAAAGTAATTACTGATAGGGAAGGACTTACTGTTGCCATTTTTAAATTGTTTTCTGTCTTGTAGCTATTTTCTCCCTTTTCCTCTTTTGTTGCCTTCCTTTATGTTTTGCCAAGTTTTTGTACAACATGCTTTGATTCTTTCATATTTTCTTTCATGTATCTTCTATAGGTGTTTTCTTTGAGGTTACCATAGAGATTACATGAAACGTCTTATAGTGATAACAACGTATTTTAAACTGATAGCAACTTAACTTTAATCACATACAAAAAAATCTACCCCTTTACATTTCCTGCCCCAATTTATGTTATCAATCTCACAAATTATATCCTCTCATATTGTGTACCCAGTAACATAGTTTCATAATTATAGTTTTTTTATGCTTTTACCTTTTAAATTCTATACCAGAATGAAAAGGCTTTATGTATCATCATTACAGTATTACAGGGTTTGTGTTTGTCTATGTATTTACTTTGATCAGAGAGCTTTTTTTTTAATACTTTCATATTACTGCCCAATATCCTTTCATTTCAACTTTAAGAACTCCCTTTAGCATTACTTGTAATGCAAATCTACTGATGATGAGCTCCCTTAGCTTTTATTTATCTGGAAAAGTCTTTATTTCTCTTTCATTTTTGAAGGAGAGTTTTGAAGGATATAATATTCTTGGTTATCAGTTCCTTTCTCTCAGTGCTTTGAATATATCATTCTATTTGCCTCTAGCCTGAAAAGTTTCTGCTAAGAAATCTGTTTATAGACTTATGGGGACTTCCATGCACATGATGAGTTGTTTTTCTCTTGCTGCTTTCAAGATTCTCTTTGTCATTGACTTTTGACAATTTGATCATAATGTGTCTCAATGTGGGTCTTTTTGAGTTCATCCTGGTTGGCATTTGTTGAGGTTCTTGAATTTGGGTGTCCATTTCCTTCCTCAGGTTTTGGAAGTTTCCAACCATTATTTTTTCAAATAATTTGTCTGTCTCTTTCTTTCTTTCCTTCTCCTGGGACTCTCGTAATGAGTATATTGGTCCTTTTCAATGAAACCTGTAAGTCTCTTAGTCTTTCTTCACTTCATTCTTTTTTGTTTCTGTTCCTCTGACTCAATAATTTTAAATGAACTGTCTTCTAGTTCATTGACTCTTTCTTCCAATTGAGCAAGTTGTCATGAGCCTCTCTGGTAAATTTTTCACTTCCGTTATATTCTTCATCTCCAAGATATTTGTTTGGTTTTATTTTTATAGTTTCAATCTCTTTCTTGATCTCAATTTGTTCATGCATTTTTTTTTGTTTTTCCTTCTTTTTTAGTTATCTATTTGTTCTCTTTTACATTATTGAGATTCTTTAAGATGGCTATTTTCCATTATTTGTCAGATAATTCATAGATCTCTATTCCTTTAGGGTAAGTTTCTGGAGATTTATTTCGTTCCTTTGATTAGGCTATGTGATTCTATTTCTTCATATGCCTTGTTCTTTGTTTTTTGTTTTGACTAGAATTTGGACATTTGATAAAACAGCCACCTCTCTACTGGATTTGTACAGGGAAGACCTTCCCCAATCAGCCATGCTAGAGATTTGGGAGGGCTCTCAAACCCTTTCTGGGGAAGCATCTTTGCTTGGCTTGTGTATGTCATTTCCCAATTAAAGAGCCTTGCCTCTTTATTTTATTTTATTTATTTATTTGGAGCTTTTCTTCTCTTTCTCCCTCTGGTGTCCGTCTCTGGTTCCACAGGTTCCTTGGTGTTGCAACAAGCTGCTGAGCTCTCCTTTGCTCTCAGTGGCCCCCAGACATCCAAAATGTGCCAGTTTGCTGTCAGCACTCTGAGTCAGGCAAGAGAGAAACCACTCCCTCAGGCAGTTCCCCAAAACGTTGGACTCTTGAACATATGTTCCACTCTTCTCTTACCCTCCCAAGGAAAAAGGTGCAAGTTTGTGTTTCCTCCTGATCATGCCAAGCTATACTGGCTGGGGGAAAGGGCTGTCAGGGGTAAAACACAACAACTTTTCTTACCTGTTTTGTTCTCGCCTGTTCTTGGCTTTGTGCTTGCCTGGAGTACTGTAACTTCTTAACTGTTTTTTTGAGTTTTCATAAAGGCTTTTTGGACAATTTCATTAGTTTGGTGTCTCTGTAGGGGAACAAGGTCCAGTACATCCTATTACACCATGTTGCTGACATTACTCCTATTGTCATCGTTTTTGAATGATATTTTCCCTGGATGTGGAACTCTAGGTTGACAAGTTTATCTTTTAGCATTTTAAAGATGTCATTGTATTTACTTCTGGGTTCAAGTTTCTGATAAGAAATATTCAGTCATTCTTATATTTGTTCTTCTGTACACAATGTGCCTTTTTTTTCCTGGATGATTTTCCCTTCCTCATTGGCTCTTAGCAATTTTATCTTGATGTGCCTTTGTGGGTGTTTTCTTTGTATTTAACTATGCCTAGGGTTTGTTGAGGTTTTTAGATTTGCCAACTTATAGTTTTCATCAAACCTGGAAAGTTTTCTAGCCGTTATTTTCTCAACTGTTTTTTCTACCTTATTCTCTCTCCTTTCTCCTTCTAAGACTCCAATTGTGAGTGTATCTTCTAGACATGGCCCAACAGGTCACTGGAGTCTGTCAAATATTTTTAATCTTTTTCTGTATGTGCTTCAGTTTGGATGGTTTCTGTTGCTCTGTCTTCAAGTTCATTGGTGTTTGTTTCTCTGCAGTATCTAATGTGTTATCTCCATTCAGAAAAATTGTCATTTCAAATTTCTTTTTTCTTTATGATTTCTAGAGGTTTCATTGGGTTCTTTTATGTATTCCATTTTGTTCCTCATTTTCCTTTAAATGTTTGAGGATACAAGCATATTTTTAATAGATTTTTCCAAGTCTTTATCCATTAATTCTAATATATCTGTAATTTCTGGGTTTCTTTATATTGACTTATTTTTCTACTAACTGCTCTTTGGCATGCCTAGTAATTTTTCCTTGGATGCTAGAATTTGCAGTCATGTTGTGTGGTGAATTTTTTTGTCTTTCTGTAAAAAACAGTTGAAATTTGTTTTGGAAGGCAGATAAATGACTTACAGATCAGTTTGACCCTTTTCCTTGGCTTTTAAACTTAGGGTAATATGAAGTAATTCTAGGGCTAATTGTGCCATACGACTCTGTTGAGGTCACTACTTAGTTCTTTGGGTAAAAAATGAGGACTCTGTACTCTAGATGATTGGAGGTTAATCATCATCCCACTCTGTGTGAGTTCTGGGAATTATTCAGCTTATAGTTTTCCAGTCATTCTTTGTCCAGTTTCATAAAGTTTCATCCTACCCATGCACAAATTTGTGTTCAGCAGAGACTGAAAAAGAGATCCTTATCCAGATTACTGAAGTTCTTTTCACTCAGTAGCTTCTTCCTATCCAAAACTTCAATATCCTATCCCTCTGCTATCCCCAATTCCAACCTCTGCCTCTTCAATTTAGCAAGACTACCATGCTATCTTGGAATTTTCTTCTCTAGAATAGGGTCCAGAATTGGTCACCAGACTGAATTCAGGGTGGTCATAGGCTTACCTCACTTGTTTCCCTTATCCTAGGGATCCCAACTACCCAATATCTAATAATAGTTGTTCCATATACTTTGTCCAGTTATCTAGTATTTCATGGAGGAAGCATGAGTCAAGATCCTCTTATTCCACAATGTACAGAAGCTGTGGAAGTTTTATCAATCAACAAGGAAAATGTGACCATCCCAAAAGAAAATAATCCAAGTATATGAACAAGTAGTAGATTTAGTTCTCCTTAAGAGAAGCAAATGCCCAGTAGATTTATGATCTTGTTAGTAATTAGTTAACATACAGAATAATCTTTCTATTTATCAGGTTAATAAACATTTTAAGTGGACTACCTAATGCGACATAATCATCAAAATTAAGTATTACAAACACCCATTCATGATAAAAACTCTCAGTAAGCTAGGAATAGAGGGGTACTTTCTCAGCTTGATAAAAACTATCTATTAAAAAACTTACAACTAACATCATACTTAGCAAGACACTGGAAACCTTCACACTAAGATCAAGTATAGAGCAAGGATGTCCCCTCTCACCCTCTTTTTCAACATCATACTGGAAGTCCTTACTAACATAATAAAGCATGAAAAGGAAATAAATGGTCTACAGTTTGGGGAGGAATTAATTAAACCATCTTTGTTCTTAGATTACATGATCATCTATGTAGAAAATCCAAAAGAATCTAGAAAAAAACTCCTGGTGCTAATAAATGATTGTAGCAAGGTTATAGGATACAAGGTTAATGTAAAAAAAAATCCATCTATTTCCTATATGTCAGCAGTGAACAAGTGAAATTTGAAATTAGAAACATAATACTATTTAGATTAACAAACAACCAAATTAAATACTTAGGTTTAAAACTAACAAGATATGTACAAGGTCTATATGAGGAAAACTACAAAACTCTGATGAACAAAATTAAAGAAGAACTAAATAAATAGATATTCCTTGTTCATGGATAGGAAAACTCAATATTGTCAAGATGTCAGCTCTTTCCAACTTGATCCATAAATTTGAAGCAATTCAAATAAAAATCCCAGCAAATTATTTTATGGATATCAGCAAACTGATTCTAAAGTTTACATGGAGAGGCAAAAGACTCAGAATAGTCAGCACAATATTGAAGGAGAACAAAGTTGGAGGACTGATGCTACCTGACTTCAAGACTTACTATAAAGCTACAATAATCAAGACAGTGTTACATTGCTAAAAGAATAAACAAATAGACCAATGGAACAAAATAGAAAACCAAGAAGTAGACCCACATTAGTAAACTAAATTTTTAACAAATGAGCAAAGGTAATGCAATAGAGCAAAGATAGTCTTTTTAACAAATGGTGCTGGAACAACTAGTCATTTACATGGGAAAAAAGTGAATCTAGATACAGACTTTACACCCTTCACAAAACATAACTCAAAATGGGTCATAGACCTAAATGTAAAACACAAAACTGTAAAACTCCTAGAAGACAATATAGGAAAAAACCTAGATAACTTTGGGTATGGTGATGCCTTGTTACAACACCAAAAGCATGATCCGTGAAAGAAATAATTGATAAGTCGAACTTCATTAAAATTAAAAATTGCTGCTCTGTGAAATACAATGTCAAGAGAATGAGAAGACAAGCTACAGACTGGGAAGAAATATTTTCAAAAGACACATCTGATAAAGGATTGTTATCCAAAATATGTAAAGAACACTTAAAACTCAACAATAAGAAAATAAGCAACCTGATTAAAAAATGGGCTAAAGACTTTAACAGACATCTCACCAAAGAAGATATATGCATGACAAATAAGCATATGAAAAGATGCCCCACATATTATGTCATCAGGGAAATGTAAATTAAAACAATAATGAGATTCCCCTACACGCTTATTAGAATGGCCAAAATCTGGAACACTGACAACAGTGAATGCTGGTGAGGATGTGGAGTAACAGGAACTCTTATACTTTGATGGTGGGAATGCAAAATGATATGGCCACTTTGGAATACAGTTTGGCAGTTTCTTACAAAACTAAACATTCTCTTACCATGTGATCCAGCAGTTGTGCTCCTTGGTATTTACCCAAAGGAACTGAAAATTTATGTCCACACAAAAATCTGCATACAGATGTTTATAGCAGCTTTATTCATAATTGCCAACTTGTAAGTGGCAAAGACATCGTTCAGTAGGTGAATGTATAAATAAACTTTGGTATATAGAAACAATGGAATATTATTCAGTGCTAAAAAGAAATGATCTATCCAGCCATGAAAAGACATGGAGGAACATTAAATGCATATTACTAAATGAAAGAAGTCAATTTGGAAAGACTAAATACTGTATGATTCCAACTATATAACATTTGGAAAAGGTAAAACCAGGGAGACAGTAAAAAGATCAACAGTCAGGGGTGAAAGGGGGATGAATAAGCAGAGAACAGAAGATTTTTAAGGCAGCTCTTTATTATATTATAATGATGCATACTTGTAATTGTACATTTGTTCACACCCATAGAATGTACAAAACCAAGAGTGAACCCTAATGTAAACTGTGGACTTTAGGTGATTATCATGTGTCAGTATAAGTTCAATTTAAAAGAACCATAAGCGTTAAAAGCCTCCTTAACTTGCAATCAGGAAAACATTTATTTTTCTCTTGAAAGTCATTTTTCCATGAATCACAATCCTATCCTCTCATATCTGCAAAGATTATAATTTAGACTCCACTGAAAATACAGTGCTGTTATATATTTGTATTACTGCATCTTTGTAGCAGTCTATTTATTTTAACTCAAGATTCCTGTCGTTAATGGAAGTTAGTAAGTAGACAGGATTTACATGCAAGCTAGTGTGGCTATACTAGTCTTGATTTTGTCCTTATTCATGAAAACCATGAGTCCAGACATAGCTAATGACTAGGGGGAGAGGAAGCCTGGTTCCATCACCATTTGGTCCTTGAAGGATGTGTTATGTTCTACTGAAGTCTCAACAGAGACCAGATTTCAAGTATTCTTTCTTTCTTTCCTTCTCCTCTACCCTTCCAACAAATATGTTGAAATCTCCTGTATCACTGGAGACTAATTTACCATGGTCACTCCATCTGGCTTACTCTCTTGAAATAGTCTATCAAGGAAAATCATCATACTGGAATGGGGAATGGGATTGTAAAGCAATGAAAACCATAACACAGTTGTTTCAGTTAGGGACTTTGAGACTAAATAGGTCTTCTTGTTCTCCTTATCTGAACCCTCTATTTGTTCCGTACATCATTTGTGAACATTTCTGTCTCTCCTATTCGGCTCTAACTTTCTTAAAGTTCAAAGCCAGTATCTTAGGGGTTTCTATACTCCCAAGGTGAATAACCTTCTCTAACAGGAAAAAGGAAAGGTACAAGTCCATGAACAAACTTCTCTTGCCGATGATGTTTTACCAAAGTTCATAAAATTGACAGGGAAGTCAAGATTATCTTTAATCCATAAATTACACACATCAGAAAATCCAAGTGCCAGTTTACCTGTACAATTTCAAATCACGGTGACTAAGATTTGCAGAGCTAAACTACTAACACACTCTTTCAGCTTAAAATAAATGTAAATTCCCAAATATAAAAAGTAAGAAAGAGTGAAAGTTACATAAAAATCATGTATTCACAGATATAAAATATATGTGTCAAGTTTGTTTACTACATCTATTTTTATAATCATTAAAGTTAACCAAATTTTGAATTTAATATAGTTTATGAAGAAAACACTTGCAAATAGCAATAATTCAGCTCTCCTTTAAATTTTATATAGTGTCACTTGATTGGATAATAGATAGTAAATGTTTTGAACCAGGGATACTTGCTAAAATGATGAATCAGCCTAAATACCATGTTCCAAGTTCCAGATCAGTTATAACCAGTGTGAATTTTTGCTCAGAACCAACACTCTACAGTGTGGGATGATTATAAAAGATCACTGTATGATGAATACTAGGTTATTCCTATTTCTTTAACTTCCCCCATCTCTCATGGGTGTTCCAGTGGTAGGCAGAATCTGAATTAGGTGAAATACACCAAAAATACTTTCCTTCATACCAAAGCAGTATTCAACCACTTACTGTGCCCACTGATCCCATCTTGTCTTTGTAGGATACTAAGAACTGGGAATCACCAACAGCCCTTTATTTCTATAGGAAACAGCCTTGAGTAAATCGACCCAAGTCCTTTTCTAAATGTTTTGATGAAATCAGACTGTACATTAATAAGCTAAGTCAGTTTGGTTACCTATATTGTCCTAATATCCCATTAAGCCTGTTGCTATCCCATTGTAATTGAGAAATATTCCCCAGAACAATGAACAATCATTGGTTTCAAAGGACAGAGCTTATGTTCTATACAGCTATACAATGTGCCAGAGAAGGCTTTACCGCTTTGGAAGTCCCACAATATATGGGACCAAGATATTCTCATAAAGGAGGAAAGTTGTGAACTCAGGAGGATCCATAAAACAGAAAAAACTAATTTTATGCAAGTTTTTGGAAAGAAATTTTCTACGTTCGTGTTTCTAAGACTCTGTTGTATCTTTTTCAAGATAGTTATGATCCCATTTCTAAAGAGTGTAAAGGGGAAAGAGCTTCAAAGGATGAGAGGAACTATAAGGACAAATTGAAAACAAATGTCTTCTATATTCTATACAAATGTAGCAGATCAGAACTAAGTAAAGGTGCAAGAGCAGAATGAGCAGATAAGCAAAGACCTGGGGGAAAATCCTAAGATAATGGCTGTGTTGAAAGCAGAAGACAAGGCCACAAAGATGTGATATTTATGAATAATGGAATTAATTACTCAACTCCTGTTTTGATTCCGCCTTCTCCATCAAGGAGAATTACCTTCAAACTGAAAAGTATAAAGCACACTTTCATTTTCTAATCAATGCTGCTGCTGAAAATGGCTTATGTTGGGTGAGACATAGTAAACTTAGTTTTCTAAATTTATCACTGACCTGGAAAGAAATATTGACGGAGAGGTCAAAAATTAAGAGCAAATAGCAATCCAGAGGATGAGCAAATCCCGCAGAAGCCCACTTGCTAGCTAAAATGAGGGCATTTTCTTAACTCCAGTGATCTTTTTTCCACTCCTCAAGGCATGAAGATAAAGTAGATAAAGGCGGGGTACCAAGGTGGAAAGTCAAATAGGAGGCACACACCCGCGTGCACACAGACACACACACACACACACACACACACACACACACACTTAAATTTGAATTCCCAAAGTGCAAAGCCCTCACCCAAATTGTAAACAAACAGTAAGACCACTGGCAGGCACTCCACCCAATGGCAGACTGCAAGGAAAATTGCATGTATTGGCGCTGGGTGGAGAGGGAACACACTATGAGTCAGAGCCTGTGGAACAAACAGAATGACATCTCTGAAAGATAAGCAAGGAGGAGTTAGCGTAGCAGCTTTTTTCTGATGAGGGAGGGAAAGAGATGAAATTGGGAAAGCGCACCCAAAGGACTTCACAGTTGATGGAAATGTTCTAATTATTAAACTGCATGTATGTACCTGGGTAATTTTATATCATTTTCTCCATAAATGACACGTATTATTTAAATACGTGTGAAATAATTGAAATAATACGTGTGAAATCCTTTAGTTCTGTCAGCTCTGTTCTGTTTTCCACATAAAACATTTTAAAGTCAATCTGGATACCCTAGGTTGTGTCCACAGGAAGAAAGCCAGGACAGAGAAGGATCTAGAAACCTCATTGGATAAGGAACTACCTCTTTATAGTCCTGAAAAGATGACTCAAGGATGAGAAGGATATAATAAAGTTTTCTCTTACTTCATTTTGTTTTTCTCCATTTATCTGAAGGGTTGTTCTACAGAAGAGAAATTCAATTTTTTTCTTTTACTATAGAAACTACCTAGAGGCAGATTTTGGCTTTTCCCCTACTGTCACTGTTGAAAAGTTTATGCACAATAACTAGAAATATACAAGCAAGAATGATGATTTTTCTGCCAGGAATATTGTAAAAAGATCCCTAAGTAGAATTGGACTAGATGACCTCTCAGGTCTCTTCAAATTCTTTGAGTGTACTCTAGAATTAGATAACATAAAATAACCTAAAATACTGGGCCAGGAGATACAGTTCCCAAGTTAGCCGTGAGTATCAACAGAAAGGTATTTTTACTTTGCTGCTTTGCCTTAAATGACAACAGAATGAAAACAAAGTGAACCACTGTGGATCACAGCAAATAGAATAGCTATAAAATCCCCAACTATATGACAGGTAAGTCATATTCTATGACGTGTATGTCCTGAGATATAGATTTAAAGGTAATGACCTTTAACCTGTCAAGCACGGTGGTTCCCTGCCCCCATATCCTTCCTCTCCCCACAGACGTTTTGGTCAGGAAGCTGGTATCTACTATCCCATAATCAAAACAAACAGCTGGTGCAGTCACAGTAAAGATGCACTTACTGAAGAGAAAAAAGAGATGATTCCCTCAAATTGACAAATCTAAGCTGAAATAAAGGCATGCCAGAGCATTACCCTTCCAGAGCAGATGCCAAACAAATCAGAAGGCCTTCATCTCACTTGATTGATCTGTTGTTCTTCCCTGTTCCATGTGTTCCCTTTACCTTGTCTTAGCAAATTGCATTTAAAACAAAAAGGTAAAATATTATTTTGGCATTCAGTCGGTATGATATTGTTGAAACGGGCTTCTTGAGGAACACTTGTGTTGTTCCAAGAGCCTGCAGTCATTTTGACGTGAGTAGCTCATGATTAAGAGGTCAGTTCTTACCAACAGCAGCAGATGTTGTTGGTGTTATCTGGGTAGGCTATTCACTGTCAGCAAACAAAGTTCCCATTAAAAGAAAAATTCTAAGTGTATCTTTCCTAGAGGATTACACTCACTTAAGTTTTCCCCCTGGCTTCTTTCCGTGAGATTTGGGGTGGTTGCAAAGATGTGCCATAGAAATTTTCTTCTCCCAGCAGATGCCGTCATTAAGTTGGATAAGAATTTCAAGATTTGAGGAGAGATTGGATCATTGCACACAGTCGAGTCTTGTTACTTGACTCTGTAAGCAATCAGCCTTCTTTATTATTTAACCATCACGAGGAGCTTTTTCCTTTCGTGTAAGTGAAGATGAACCTGAGAATAAAACATTGCACCTCTAAGACCACTGAAAATGTCACACTTTTATCCTTTGCAAAATGTAACTGAAATAAACCTTAACAGAACCTCTTCAGCCTAAACAGCAGAAACCAGAAAATTAAAATATTGTGGTTTTGTAACACATGGGCCTTAATGAAAGTGTGTACCGCATGCTTGATTACTTACTAATTCTGTCCCCTGATTATGCTCTCTGACCTCTTCTGAAAATAAATGCCTCCCTCCGCTCCTTCAGTTTTTCATATGACATGGATGCCAAGATAGCTCGAAAAATTAAAAACAATTAATGTGATGTGAGGGAAAATAGAAAAGTCTTATTAAGCATCAGGAATTTGGAAAAACTCTTTTTCTCCCTTCCCTCTCTCTCTCTTTCCTAAGGATAAAATAAAGAAAAAATAAAATTGTTAGGCCTAGAAATTTGTGGTGTATCTCTGAAGATTTCTCAGCATGTTTACTTACCTTGTCTAGAACTGATAGACAGTAGCAAAACCACTGCAATGCTTGCATTTGAGAAACAAATAACAACAGCAAACTAGCCTGGGGTCAGATGGAATGAAGAAGAATATTCTCAGAATTGTTATTTGAAAATACGACAGTGGAGAAAGGATAGATTATTCAGTAAGTGACTTTGTGACCATTTTCCGTCATGCTCTCCTTTCCTCACCTGAAAAAGATAAAGAAAATGAAATCATGTTTTACAGAAAAACTAGAGGATTCATTTCTTTGTCAAGTGTAGTGCAAAATTCAAATTTGGAAATCACCTGAGCCAGCAGTTGATTTACATGAGGAAACTGAGGCCCACTGAAATTAAGTGGTTTTCTTGAGTCACACAACTGATAGAATCAGTACTCGGAGCAAATATTTTTAAATAAATTACATTTAGATCTTTTAGCAAGTGGGCATGTGCTTAATGATCAAAACACATTTATGAGCAATTACTGAAGTGTGGCATTGACCCACACAAGTTAAACTAAACTTCATCTTCCTCACCGAGTTTCTTACTTAGAGGAGAAAATACTCTCATAAGGACTTAGGTTACCCCTTCAAAGCTGTTTTTTAAAATGTAAAAATGAAACAGTAAGGCAGCTATCATTTAATTTTGGTAGATAATGTCTTTTTAACCTGAGTTCACTATTCTGCAGTTCTAAAATCTTATGCTGCTACACTGATGCATTCCACCATATATGTGGGGGCAAATGAATATATTGCTCAGAAAGTCCTTGCAGAAGATCTTAGGTAGGATAAATTTATTCTTAAGCATTTATATTATCTAGCTCCTATCACACTCTCTGCTGAAGTCATTAATAGTAGTTTTTACTGTCTTTGCATAGGATACAAATTAGGATGTTGATTTCTTATTTAAATATTTAAATTTAAGAATTTTTGCTACTAAGAGCCCAAGTCTGATGGTGAAGAGGCTCCAATCTGATGCTAATTAGCTATGTGACTTTAAGCAGATTATTCCACGGCTCTGTGCCTTGATCTTCTCATATGTAAAATGAACCATGGTAATACCCACTTGCTTATCAGGGAGAATCAAAGATATCAATGTGAACCTGCTTTGCAGAATTATTAGCACTTTTTGCTTGTGAAATGGTAATGCTGCTGCTGCTGATGGTGACGATGATGATGTGTAACATAGGTGTGTGCGCTCTGTGATCAGATACGCAGCAAGAGCTGCCGGATCTCATTTCTCTGGTGAGGTAAGAGTCTCCTGCCCTTGTCATGACTAGAGTCACATTGGACTCACAACTAGGATTTATGTGTTGCTTCCTGGTTGTTAAGGACTAGACTCCTAACTATTAGATTTCTTTTGTGACTGACACTGGGTTATACTTCCTCACCCATACCCTTACCCCCTGAAAAAACTTGTGAACCCCTGTCACCTGCCATAGCCTGAGCAAAACCTGGGAATGGCAGTCTAGAAGATTTCCGTGGATACAGTCAAACATATTACACTAATCCACTTATATTTCTCTCTCGGGCAAACAACCACATGGGATTGACTGAGCTGTGTGTTAACCTCCTTCTCTTCCTGACCTCCCCCACAAAGGGTGCTGAGGTAAAAGATGACATAAATACAGGATTTACGTGCACACTCTCAAATGTGCTTTGTTAAGAGGCTGAGTCACCTATTTATATTTGCTAAAGTGACTAAAATTACAAACAAAGTATCAGCCACTTATAAGTTGGCAATGTTTGCAAGAGTAAAAGCTCCAGCAGGCAGGGACTATCAGTAACATGAAACGCTTCATGAGCAGAGAGAATTTTAGATCATGAATGTCCCCAAATTAAAGACAAAGAGAAAATTCATCAAGCCTTGACCCTGAAAAGATGTATGTTAACCATTTTCTTCACCCTTCATTTTATACCCTTATAATGTGGCCGTAACCATTCATTCAAATCCTTAATATCATTAAGGATAAAATAAAGTCTTGCTGGATGGGTCAAATGGTGTTAGCTCAAAGATACGGCCTTCTTCCCCCAAATCACTGATCAGTTCATGGCTGAGTTTGGCTACATGATTAACCTTTTCTTTCACAAATTAGTTCTCCTCTTCCAAAGTCAAAAGTGATTGGATGAAGTCGTCTTTTCTTCAACAATCCCAGTCCCCAGGTAAGATCATCAGCTGAGAGTGAGCTGAGAGTACTGTCCTGCACAGTAGCCAAAATCAGTGTATCCACAGCTTGGTTTCATTTCCACTTTGCTCTGTGAATTTCCATCACTGTGGAAGGTGAAAGTGCTCTCCTAAGACTTCTGCCCCAGTACTCACGGCATTGAAACTGAGAGGCCATATTTTTGTAGATTTTGGATTGACACAATGCGAGAAGCTTAGCAGCTCTCCCAGGAGCCCTCCTTGCTCCTCCAGGTAATTTCTAACGACTTCTCAAATATTTAGCCCCTTGAGCAACTTGTAATTGCTGTCACAATAAATCACCCATTACGGATTATAGTAATACCTCCGAAGCAAAACCAGTTTCTGTTGGTTACTTTGCTCCTACACACTGACAAAATATCTTTATCGTATGTTTTCTCCAAAATACACTGAGCATGGCTTGAATTTACACTAGCAGAAAACAAATTACCTTCTATTTAAAATGAGTTCCTCACTTTTGTTTATTATTTTTAAGTTCTGTATTGAACGTTTCTTTCTATTTTTTTGGCTTGCTGCTCCCCACCCCCACCCCACAATTGCCAGCATCTCTAGGAGGAAAAAATCACTCTCATCTCCTCTGCTTCCCTCTTGTACTTACTACTTCCGACTACCAAAGATTCCTAGATTAAAAACGCGTCAACTATTGATCAGAAGAGTATATCCTACTAGGCAGAGGCCTCTAAATTGTTTTTCTTCATGAGTACAGTGAATTTCCTATGTTAGTCACACTGCAGAGATTAATATAAGTATGTATGTAGAAACTTTCCTTGTAAATGGAGGGTCTTGTTATATTGGTTCTGAGTTTCTTACAGATAATTAACTGTATCATTGTCTCATTAAGTAAATGTACTGCATCAACTAATACTTTTCACCCTAGGAATTAAAATACTTCACGGATATGAACTTAACCATATAAGAAGAACACGCAATACTGATTAAATTAAAGTTTTGACCAAGGAGAGAAAAATTTTAAAAAGAAATGTGTAAAAAGTAAAGGACTACAATATGCTGTTGTAGCCTTTTTGGTTAAAAAATAGTTCACAAAATTGCTACATCTAATAGATTAAACATTTTATATTTGTTAGTAAAATAGCTCAAGCTTGTGGGCAGAGAAGTAGATGGATAATAAAGTTTTTTAAACAATCATTCTTTACACAGACAAAGGGTAACGTCCGTTAATCGTTGCTCGTGACTTTTGTGTGTCTATTTAATTGAGTATAAATTACTCACCCTCTTGAGCTACTATTTAATTTAAGATATTATTTGCAGTCAATTAAGTGGATTTTAACCAAATGAGTTATAATTACAACAGTCACACTGAATACAGTAGTATACATTTCCTTTTGCTTATTTTCAGGATAATGTAGCAGTTGCTCTGTGTAGCTACGTATGTATGTTTCCCCTAGCACAGAAACTATGAAAGACACTAGGATCACTGGTCCCCAGATCTGGACTGCCTGTGTGGAATTTGTTATAATTCTATCAGTTAAGACACTTGAAATTCAAATTTTATAACGGGAAGTCTTTTCCCTGTTTGGTCTCAACCATAAATATATCAGAGAAAAGATTTCTTTAAAAATTAACGTTCTCAGTCCTCTTCCATTCTGTAACCCACACACACTAAAGACAATATTGCCAACAAAAGGTTCATCCCTTGCCCCTGCTCACACGGGAATTGTAGTGTTTGAACAAATATACCCATTGCCCTTGCTTATCTGATGAATTCTTAGGCATCCTTTTTCCCATTTTCGTCCTTTCCAAATTCATATGTGTTAGATATGTCTTCTTTAAAGCATAGAGTTTAACTTTTTTTGAAAAAAATCTGGTATGATCTGATTGGTCTTTTAATTGGAGTATTTCATCTGGTTATATTTTGTTATATTTGTGATTTATTCAAACCTAATAGCTAGTCATTTGACCCTCTACCTAGGCATTGCAAGCACTTTTTACTCTGGTAATCTCTTTTCAGAATGAAGTGCCATTCTTTTTGTGTACTTTCATTACATAAATACACAATTAATATGTACTATGAGTTATATTAATTACATCATATATAGTTATATATCATCAATTTTCTTTGCTCTTCTTTTCTACCTACATTTTTCACTTCCTTCTGGGGTAGTTTTCCTCCTTTCTACAAGACACCCTTTAGTGTTTCCTTCACTGTTGAGACTGTAGGTGACAAATCTACTGCAGTCTACTCCGACAAGTAAAATATATAAAAATGTCATTTCAGCTTCACTTTTGAAAAATATTTTTACTGAATATAAAATTCTATATACAAAATTATTTTCTTTTAGCATTATAAAGGCATCATTCAATTTTCTTCTGGCTTCCATTTTTCCTGTGGAGAAGTCAGCTGTCATAAAAGAATTGCTCCTTTAAAGGCAATCTTTATCTTTTCTCTGGTTGCTTTTATAATTTTTTCCCTTCATCTTTGATTTGCAGCAATTTTGTTATGATAAGCCTAATTGTGGATTTTTTTCCCCACCTCAGGTTCATATAGTTTCTTGAATCTATACGATTATTTATCTGTTATTAGTTTTGGAAAATTCTTGGCCATTATATCTTCAAAAAATGCATCTGACGCATTCTCTTTCTGTCCTCTTCTTTTTGGATTCTAAATAGTGTATGCAATACCTTCCTTCTCTATGACCTTGTATTTTGTATTTTCTATCATTTTGGTCTTATTGCTTCAGTCTAGATATTTTCTTTTGATCTGGCTTTCAGATTACTAGTCCTTCTGTTCAGCTGTGTCTAACTTAAATCTCTCCATTGATTTCCTAATTTTGGCTGTTACATTTTTCCATTCAAGAATTTCCATTGGATTCTCTGCTAAATTTTTGATTCTTTATCTCCTTTAGCTTAGTAAGCATTATCCAAATTGGAAAAGGAGAAGTAAAATTGTTGCTATTTGCTGATGATACAGTTTTGTATATAGAAAATCCCAAAGTCAGTCAAAAAACTATTGGAACTAATCAATGCTTTTGGTAAAGTTGCAGGATACAAAATCATCATACAGAAATCAATTGCATTCCTTTACACTGATAGTGAAACATCTGAAAAATAAATTTAGAAAATTATCCCACTCAAAATAGTATCAAAAACAATATATTACTTAGTAATAAATTTAACCAAAGAAATGAAAGATCTGTACAATGAAAACTACAAAACTTTGCTGAAAGAAATTGAAGAAGACACAAGCAAATAGAATACATCCCATGTTCATGGATCAGAGGAATTAATATTGTTAAAACGTCCATGCTACCCAAACCTTTCTACAGATTCAACACAATCCCCTTCAAAATACCAAAGGCATTCTTCAAAAAAATAGAAGAAATAATCCTAAAATTTGTATGGAACCACAAAAGTCCTCAAATAGCCAAAGAAACCCTGAGAAAAAAGAACAAAGCCACAGATATCATGCTTCCTGATTTCAAACTATACTACAAGGCCATAGCAATAAAAACAATATGGTACTGGCAAAAAAACAGACACCTAGACCAATGGAACAGAAGACACAGCCCAGAATTAAATCCTGGCATATATGATCAACTAATATTTGACAAGAAAACTAAGAACATCCAATGTGGAAAAGATAGTCTATTCAGTGAATAGAAAACTGGGAAAATTGAAGAAAAACATGCAGAACAATGAAATTGGACCCCTATCTCTCACACCACTCACAAAAATTTAGGCAAAATGGGTCAAAGACCTAAACATAAGACCTGATACCATAAAATTCCTAGAAGAAAATGTAGGAAAGAAGCTCCTTGATACTGGTCTTAGCGATGATTTTTTTTGCACATGATGCCAAAAGTATTAACAACAAAAGCAAAAATCAACAAATGAGACTGAAAAACTTCTATACAGAAAAAGGAACAATTAACAAAATGAAAAAACAACCTACAGAGTGGAAGAAAATTTTGCAAACCTTTTATCAGATAAGGGATTCATATCCAAAATATATAAAGAACTCATACAACTTAATAACAAAAAATAATCCAATTAAAAGTGGGGAGAAAAATTAAATAGACATTTTTCTAAAGAGGGCATCAAAATGGCCAACATGGAAAGATGCTCAAAATCACTAATCTTCAGAAAAATGCAAATCAAAACCACAATGAGTCATCACCTGACATCTGTTAGAATGGCTATCATCAAGAAGACAAGAGACAACAAGTGCTGGCTAGGATGTGGTGAAAAGGCAACCCATATACACTGTTAATGAAACTGTAAATTGGTTCAATCCCTATGGAAACAATATGGATGTTCTTCAAAAAATTAAAAATAGGTCTACCATGTGATCCAGCAATTCCACTTCTGAGTTATATACCCAAAGGAAATGAAAACAGGATTTCAAAGAGTTATATGCACTCTCATGTTTATTGCAGCATTATTCACAATAGCCAAGATACGGAAACAACCTAAATTTTTTTTATCCATTAACAGATGAATGGATAAAAAAGATGTGGTACACATACACAATGGAATGTTGCTCAGCCATGAGGAAGGAGGATATTCTGCCATTTGAAACAACATGTATGAACCTTGAGCACATTATGCTAAGTGAGACAAGTCAGAGAAAATACTGTATTATATCACTTATGTGTGGAATCTAAAAAAGTCCAACGTGTAAAAACCAGAGAGTAAAATGGTGGTTACCAAGGATGGAGGGTGGGGGGGATAAGATTGATGTTGTTTAAGGGTACAACCTTGCAATGAGTAGTACATAAGCCATAGAGATACAATGCACAGTATAATGAATATAACCAACAATATTTTACTATAATCTCATAATGTGATAAATATCACTATACAGCAATCATATTACAATATATAAATGAATCAAAGTGACACACTGGACACCTTAAATTTACAGAATGTTGTATGTAAAATTTATTCAATTAAAAAAAGAAACCTAGTAAGCATTGCTGTTTTAAAGTCTTTGTCGAATAACTCTGTAGGTTATTTCTTTCATCTCTTTTTATTATAAGTTTTGTTCATGCTATTTTGTCTTTTTGAATGTCTGATTATTTTTATTTTGTACCGAATACTTGATTTACAAATTATTTATAGAAATAGTTTGAGAACTAGGATGATGTTTTCTTTCTCCAGAGAGGATTTCTCTTTGCATCTGCTGAGTGCTAATGGGCATTAACACTCTGGGATCGTCTTTCTAGAAGTTTAGGAGCAGCAGATACCTGTTCGCCTTTACTCCTTGAGTGCAGCCCCTTGAGGTTCCTCCCGTAAGATAAGGCGTTTTCCTGCCTCTTGGCTGCCAGGCCAAAAGCCTGGGGATTGTCAGAAGTGATGCTTGGTCCCTCATCCTCTCAGTTCTGCCTCCTGGAATTGACAACTAACCTGCGGTGAAGCAAACCCAAATGCGTGGCTACTTCTCTGATCTTTATCTTCCCCTGGATCCTACCTGGTAAGTTTTCGTAGTTTTTTTTTTAACACTCTGATTTATTGAAGGATATTTTTTAAAGATTTTGAGCAGCTTTTCAAGTTGCCCTTCAGAGAAAATTTCATTCAAATTAGCTAGTTCACCATCGTTAGAAAGAAGCCCCAATTCTGGCCATCTTTGAAGATTTAACCTCCTCCACAAAGTACTTTCTACCACTGTCTACTAGGCAGAATTAAATCTTATTTCATCTCTGTGTTCATGTCTAACATTTTAAACCAGGGTTTAGGGAATTTCTATCTGGTGTTATGGTTATATATGTGTCCCTTTAAGGACAAGGATGACGTATTTTCAATATCTTTGTCAGGAGACCAAATGTACTTAATATTTTTTTTTTGACAATGTACTTAATATATGTAGTTTTTATTGCAATAATTTGCACCAACTTTGGACTATTTTAGTACTATTTCAATACATATGCCCTGAGGGTCCAAATAAAATAATTTGAAATGGAAAATATTTGGGAAAAATTGTTATTCTCATTTTCAGTAACAGTTTTCCAAATCACTTTCACCATAGGCAAAGCATCATGTGGTATTCTAAATTGGATGGGTATAATTATCCCATTGTAATTTTGCTTCAAGATCATCACTGCTCTCTGCTAGATTATTGGGTGTATAGCTTTCATCAACAAAGTGAAAACTCATTCAGTAAATCTCAGGGAATGTAAAGGGTAGATCTTTCAACATAAGGAAAAAAGACAGCTTCACTTCAGATATAGGAGACAATCCTTTGGGACAGAGAAACTTGAAATAACTCTAGAAACTACTAATTGGGGAATAAATAGATCCTGCTCTTGTCCCCAGGCTTTCAAATTATCTATCTTCTATTCCGTCATTTATGTATTTTTTCTTCCTCTTGTAAGTCTGATATATTTTGCCTTCTTAACTTGAATCTTTTCCAATTCATTCTATCCTGGAGTTCTGTTCTTCCATTCTTGTCATCCTAAGTTCAGGATGTGCTTTCACAAATGTTCCTTGATTATGCATGTTAATGCTTATCATCCACTTTGAGCAAAAGCAAATCTTATATGGATAGAGACAGACGAGAATTGTAATTTGGATGTTCTAGGGTAGATACCTTGTGACCTCTAAGATGCTGTGGGGCAAAAGTTGCTCAAGACCATGCAATTCTAACCACAGAACACCACTGTCCCATGGACTGCATAGCACATGGTATTGTCAACAGAGAGTGAATATTTAACTCAGACAGGTCTGTGTCCCTGAAACTCTGAATTGATGGATGACTTGAAAGACTTTAGTTCTCCAGAAGCACTGCTAGTATGGCTTTCCATGTTCCTGCCTTACTTATGTTATTTGACTTCAGAAGCCTACACTTCCAGGAATACAATGTTGCATTTTTTGCATCCCCTAGTTCCTGATAATTTGCTGTTACCTACAAATGAAAATAAAGCAGATATGTGTGTGATTGTGTTGTATGCATGGTATATGAGTGTACGTGTGTGTGCATGTACATACTACCCGTGGAGTGTGTGTGGGGAGGGAGAGGTTCTGAAAGTCACAATAAGGCATACAATAGAGTTACAGCCTTAAAAAATAGTTAAGAATTTAAGATATAGGGAAAGGTAAATAATTAAAGGTAAGTATACTTTAAAAATCCATAAAACAAGACTTCCAGTTGAAAATTGTATCTAGTTAGCAATGCCTGACATAGTCTTAGCCAGCTCATCACTAGAATATATATGAAAACAAAGAAAAAGGTGAAAAACACCACCACCAGTAACCAAATGCTGGAATGTGAGTGGGATTTTCATTTACCGTGAAACAGATGGAGCTGGGCTGTGAGAAAAAGGGGTGAAGCCTTCACCTCATGACTTTGCTAGGCTTTGTCTAATGCAATAGACACTTGAGAAAAAGGTAGATAGACACTTTGTACCTCCCCCGTTGTATGACCTTGAACTCAGAGATCGTGGGTCTATGCCAAGCTGACATTCTGGGCAGTTCTCTTTCTTGTTTCCTAATGATCTAGTCCGCTTTGCGATTCACTAGGTTTCAGCCTCATTGTTATTCTAGATCCACCATTTACAACTGTATGACTTGGACAAATCATTTTCTAAGTCACTTAATATTTTGAAGATAGTGTCTATGTCATTGGTGTTGAGAGATTTAAATAGGTAAATTACTGGATAATGTTAGCTCATTTTATTTTTAAGAAGAAAAAGGCAAAGATTCTGTTACATAAAGACAGTATAGTTTTATTATTTCATACTGGTAGTGGCCTGAATCACCAATCCTATTTGCTGATTATTGCCAAAAAGAAGCACAGAGAAATTATTCTAAAACTAAAGTAGTTATTTTTGGAAGCCATTCTATTACTTTTAATTGGTATATAAATAACAACCCCATACAATGAGTTTCCTCATTTAGTTATTTTGGTGCATATTCACGAACAGTTTATCTTAGAAGCTACACCAGGAAATAGCACTACTGAAAGCTTAGCATTTTGTGGGTACTTTATGGATATTTTACTTTTGCCTGGGTGAGCATGTGATTTCACCTACCCTAAAATTCTTCAGGGATAATTATTCCTATAAACAATATGGAGTGTATCTTGGGGGCCTTTATTGCCCATTTGTGAGGGAACTGAAGCTAATTCAAAAGAATTTTCTGAGCAGAATCCTGGACCCCTGGCAAGATTGCATCCATGCAGAGATAGCATGCATATATTCATATTAGTTTCTTAGTTTTCCCCCAAAGACAGACAACCTTACCCCTAAATTATAGCTGGGTCTATGTACAACTGGCAAAATCAACTAGTCACACTCAGGTATTTGCCATGGAGCATAATCTGGACCTCAGTGCTACATACATTAGCTTTGAAAATCTGGTTAAGAGAAATAAAATTCAGGGAGAGTTCTTCAGAACTCTCAGTGCAAGCACTGTCTCCCGTAGTTAAAATACGCAAGTCACATCAGTTGCCTACAGGCAAGGCTACACCCATCTGTATCCAATCTGTCCCCACCGTGAGGAATTATTTCCGTTGTATCCTATGGTGGCATAATGTTATCAGCATACATGGAGAGCACTTAAGGTATAGCTGTAGAAAATATGTCATGTTACCTGGTATATAATTCATAATTACCGTAGTTCTCCTTGTAAGAACCTTTAAAAACACTGTTAATTGCTGCTCCATCAGCCTTTCTCAACCCCCTTCTCTATGACAGCTTCCCAGGTTCAAAAAAAGGCAGATGCTTACATCCCCAGCCTCTCTTGCAGGTTCCAGGGGCCATGATGACCCAATTCTGGCCATTGTGGCATAAGCAGAAGTTCACACTGGCAAGGAAAAATCTTCCCCTATCTCACTAAAAACTGAGAGATGTGAAAGGAAAATTCTCCCTTGCCCTACACTTCCTTCCCTACTTCCTACCTTTGATTCTTAGAACACTGGCAGACATCTTGCCACCAAGAAGAAGGCAAGCTAAAAGATCAAGGACAACATACTGAGGATGGGAGAGCAAAGGATGAAAAGAACCTGGGTCTTTAGTGATATTGAAGGGACCACCAAATAAAATTTAGGATGATTACTTCCAGACTTCTTCTTAGATGAAATAATCAAATATCTTCATTAGGAAGTCACTATTACTCAGATGTTTTTGTTATTTACTTCTGATAGCATTCGTAACTGATATAAGACTCAGGAAAAAAATTCTGTCGATCTTCATATCAAGAATTTTGAATTTTCCTAAGGATTCAGGGGTTTTTTCCTCTCTCTCTCTCATAGATGTTGTGTATACTGGAATAAACAATGTTTTCTTTTTCATGTTGACTTCTATAAAAGTTAAAATCAAACTCTAGTTTTATTTTGTATGAAGGGTTATGCTATGCATTTTATTTTGTTTTAGTTTATTTTTTGGTCTCATTCTTGACTTTAATTTTTTCCTCTTTGGCAAAAACTTCCCACTCTTCCCCCAAATCCTTATTTCTCTTATTCAAAGAAGTTCCTCTCTCTCTCAGTGTTCATCATGGAACAGGGCTAAACAGCTAGATGTGAATAGATATATCTTAATCCAGGTTCCCTAGAACAGAAAACCTGAAGCAAGGATGAAAGTGAGGATGCTTTTTGGGAGCTACAGGTTCATGGGGCCAAGGATAAGGATAAAGGAAAATGAAGTATGCAAGATATAAAATGATGTTTCAACAGCATACAGCTAGTCGCTTGAACACTGCGTATGTTCAATATGCAGAACTTCTCCAGATGGGCCAAGTAGAGAGGCCCAGCTTTCACAGGGCACAAGATTGGTCAGCCCTAGGTGCCCAACCACTTGACTTGAGTCCAGTCAGGCCACTGGGGGCCAAGGCAAAGAAAACACCTGAGGGTCACGGAGGGGTCCAACACTCAGAGAATCTGAAAAGATATAGATGTGTATCCAACACAGTAATTGATGTGTGCAATGTCTTAGTCACTTCCTTAAGAGGAAGCTACTTGCCCTCCACATTCTAAGTTGATCTTCCTACAGACTAAAATGTACGCACAGTGATGCTGAACAATGCAAAAAGAGAATGAATCTGAGTCAGTGGATGCCCTTATAAAGCAGAGCTGCAACCCTTGATACCCTTGATCATCTGCCTATCTCTGGACTATTGTATGAGAGAGAAATTTCCATCTCATTTGAGCAATAGTGTAAAAGGATCTTTTAGTTTTGATAGCATTTGTTCTTTTCTTTCTTTCTCTCACTGTATCTTAACTTATACTATTTTCTGACATCAATATAGCCTTCTAACGGTGCTGAAATCCTTTTTGGAAGAGTGTACCTTGCATCATCTGTTTGCATCTCCAGATCACTGCCCACATTTCTCCACCCAGCCTTTTTTCCCATTGATGGATGACATTGATGGGCTTCCTTGCTCTCTGGCCCAAGAGAGCTCTTCCTGGCTCTCTGCAGTGGGAACACGAGCAAGAAATGAGAGGTGAGCAGAAAATGATATCAGGGTATTTGTTCCCCTGGATTCCTCACCTCAGGCTGGCTCTGTTCCTCCACTGCAGGTCACTGTTCCTCTCAAGGCAGCCCTCTCTGAAAAATTCTCTCCTTCCAGGTTCTAGTAACCACCCTCTCCCCTCATTCCTTCAGGTCTAGAGGTAGTATCAGCTCGACAGTTACCAACCCAGGGTTACTTTACCATTCCTCATAGTTCTTTTATCAAGCCCATACTTCTGTAATTAGGTCCTATGTAAATAAACTTTCTTGTAATTTTCTTTAATTTATGCTTGACATCTGTTTCCTGTTGAGACTCTGATTAAAACAAAAAGGACAGTGTGTCCATACATAAAATGCCTGGATATCTCTGTCCTTATTCTTTCCCTGACCATCCCTGCCTCTCTCCTCTTTCTTGGCCTTTGATGGGTGTCAAGTTTTGTGGTCACAGGAAAGAACAGTAGCTTAGAGAGATGATGGACTTCTGCTGCTTTTCTGACTCTTCTCTGATTTCATATAATTTTTGTCTTTATCTATTTAAAGATGGTCCACATTGAACATCACCATAAGATCTGCAAAGATAATGTTAGTTGGCTTCCATTGCATTTCTTAACAAAAAGTTGTATTTTGTTTTTTAAATAATAAAGGTCTATATAGCAGATTTAATCTTTACTCTGCCTTAGCTTCTATGTGATCTTTAAAGTTTATTTAGGCTCCCTAAGCCTCAGCTTACTCAGTTATAAAATAAGGTAACTGAACCAAAAATACCTGCAAGCTTCTTTCTTTCAACTAGAAATGCCTGTTAATTTATTATTATAATTAGGTTCTGAGTGAAAAATTGAATATATTTTATAGACCATTGTTTTTCTACAGACTATATAGAAACAAACTGCATGTATATGCATGTGTATCCATGTAGTTTTATTTATGAAGCAATGTGTAAATGTGCAAAATACTCTCTCTCTAATCTTGAAGTCAGTATTCCAACAAACCATCTTCTAAAATATAGTTTTGTACACAGAGAGAAGTGTCAAAGCCTCAGTGTAGTTGTCACAAAACCTCTGAATATCATCCCATAGGAGAGGCATTCATTCAAAGACTATTTTCAACCTTTACTTTTAACCAAATTATGCGTTTATGAATTCTTCGCATATTGTCTGTTGTGGAGTCCAATAATTCCACAGAAAACACATAAACTATCATACTGATTTTGTGAGTTAGAAAGAAAGCAAAATGGACTCAGAAATGGTTTCCCCATTTTATTATTCACTCCATCAGCTGGAGGTAGTGAGAAATAAATGACAATTGTCAATTTTCAACTTGGTATGGCGCACACTGGGAAATAACTTGAGATTTAGATGATTACAAATAATGAAAATTGCTTATTTTGAAGTCATCAGATATTATACTAACAAATTGCTAGTCTCTTTAAACCCAACTGGATACAGTGTTAATATGCATGTTCTGGAATATGGGGCTGTCAGTTTATCCTTGTAACTCTAGCGTCTAGCACAGCACCTGACCCACAGTAGGCATTTAGGAAATATTTGTCAAATTAACAAATGACTGGGTAAAAGAATGCTTCCCCAAACCCCATTTAGACCATATGTAGCATATATTGGTCTTTCTGCCAAAAAAATTTCTAGAAGTTTAAGTTCTAAGTTTTATATAAATGAAAATAAAATTAGTGATCTAATTTTCTAACATAAACACTTAATTGTCCCACAAAATGTATATCCAGATGCAAGCAAGTAATTGCATATGCAAAACAATAATTTGCAAGTAAAATGACTTGCTTGCATGTGTGAGGACATATTTTACAGGTGCAGTTTAGGTGCAAATTTCTGAAATTTTGAAACTAGACATTCAACCCATCTAACACATTTTTACTTGATGTGAAGAATAAAATAGAAAAGCTGCTATGGTTCTGAACGTGCACCAGCACCCAGCCTGCTGTATCAAGCAGCTTAATGCCTTGGGGTATTGGGCAGGGGGAATTAAAAATAATAACAAAGTTATTTCATTTGGGAATATAGTTCTTAACCCAGAAGTTACTTTAACTTTAAATTCCAAATAAATTTTCTCACCAGCTCATACACGCTAACATAGGGCTGCCTGCAGGCAAAATCAGGAAGGAGGGGAAATTTGTCTCAGGAACCCATCTTTCATTTCTGTTTTCTTCTTTTTTTTCCCCAGCATCAAGGTCAACCTTCCATCTCCAAAGCTTTCAGTAGTTAGCTGGCCTGATAAACCACTCAAAAACGATAGCACCTCATATTTCAGACCTTTCTGACCCTGTTTACCCAGATCAAAATAGACTTGTTCACACATGTTAAAACCATGGTTTGCAAAATTTGGCATGAATAATAGTTATGAGGTGAGCTTATTAATGATACAGATTCCATGGCCCAGCAACTAGAGATACTGATTCTGTAGGACTGTTTTTGAGCCCAAGAATGTGCATTTTTTGTAAGTAGCCCAGGGAATCATGGTGTAGGCTGTATTTTCAGAAACATTGCCTTCAAGGCTCTGGTCTTTATTTTCCAAGGTGACACTTAACTTAAAATTATGAGTTAAACTATTAAAAGTTGATATTAGATGATAGATTTTAGCATGGGAACTAAAAAGCCCTAATACTTAAACTCTGAGGTGGCCCAGCATAGTGGAAAGAACTTGAATTATGAAGTTAGTTGGACTTTGCTTTGAAAATGTACTCCTCTAGTTGTGGAAGCTCCTGAACCTCTCTGAGACTCAGTTTCCTCACAAATGGATTTCATCGAGCTTTCCCTATCAGGTTCGTGAGGACTGAACTGCAGCAAAGGAAGGAGCCCAGCTTCCTAAGATGCCCATGGAAGCAGAGCTCCTTCCCTGGGGTGGTCAAGGAGCAGGTGAATGTGTCCTGGGAGCCTGGGAGTGTCAAGGGCTTGAACTCAGACTTAGACGTTCTGCAGGGAAGAATGAGAGAGGTGTAAGTGGTGACCTGTATAGACCACACTCTCAGGACCAGATCTGTATGAAGATATTTCAGCAAATAGCAACTTTGATAGATGAAGATGCTAGGATTTGTTGCATTCCTGACACAGAATATCTGGGTGGGGGAAAAAAGAGCACCAACTTGATTGATGTTAAGTGGATGTAACTTAGCGAACTGGAGATTTAAAGTAGAGATTAAATTCAATTACAGAAATCTTAAGAAAGATTCATTTATTACATTCCTGAAGTTAGGGGCTGAGCTGTTCCCCCTTCATGTGCGATGTACTGGGCAAGATGCTTTGCACAGAATATATGTTCAGAAAGTGTTGGCTTGCTTCACTAGTTGCCAATAGCAAGCAGCTCAAGAAATAAGAACAAAAGAGGAGTAGGGAGGATCAGGCTGGTCTTTTGATGCCCTGGCTGACAGTTTGCTGTTAGTGCCATCAAGTCAATCTCAACTCCTAGCGGCCCTGTGTATAGGAGAGTGGAACCCTGCCTGGTCTTTTTGCACCATCCTCTCACCTTCTGACACTATATTAAACAATGCTCCACTGCTATTCATAGGATTTTTCATGGCCAGGTTTTTTTGGAAGTGAGTGGCCAGGTCCTTCTTCCCAGTCTGTTTTAGTCTGGAAGATTCTGCTGAGACCTGTCAACCATGGGTGACCCTGCTGGTGTTTGAAATATTGATGGCATAGCTTTCAGCATCACAGCAACATGCAACCGCCACAGTATAACAACTGATGGATGAGTGATGTGGTTTCCTGTGCTGAATCTTAACCACTAGACCACCTAGCTGACATAGTAGCATCAGAAAAATTACGTCATGAAGAAAAAGTAAAATGTATGATGTTGTCCAGGCTACTATAAAATTTTTGTGAAACATAGTCTTGCCCTCTGAAAATGAATAAGGAAGGTAGATAAGACCAGACTTTGTGGTAGCTAGCTATTGATCTAGGCAAATGTCAGTGGCAAATGAGAACCTGGAGGGGGAAACTTTGTCAAAATTGGAGAAAGACTAAGAGACTGGACTTGTGCAGTAGTTTAAGGACAGTTAAACTACTTTATCTAAGGTTATCTGCCACCCCCAACAGAGCAAAGCTACCACTTCTATTCCTCTCCCAAATAGGTCAAAGGAGTAAAAGCTGATTTTGAATGCCTCATCCCTGTGCTTTTAGTTGCCATTTATTAAGCCTCTGCCATGGGCCTAGCACTGAACTAGCAATTTTGTACATGCTTTTCATTCTTTCAACAAGGCTACTGTTATTGTGCCTGTTTTATGCAAGAAGTCCAAGGCTTAGAGAAATTAAGGAACTTGCCCAATGTTTCGGAGTAAACTGGGATCCACCCAGGTCTATCTGACTCTAAAGCCTGCTATGTTCTATTGTCTCTGGTCCATGATTTTCCAGAAAGTCACTGAACCTAAAGATAATAATCAAGTTACCTGCCTCCTTCTGTTCCTTCTATCCTTTTCTTCTCCATCTACCCCAAAATAATCTCACTACCATTTTCTACCAAGTAATGCACCCTGTTACATCTGCCAAGTATCTGTTAAAAAAAAGAATAAACAATTAATAAACCAAAAATAAGGAAAAATTTAGGAAAATTTCAATGCAAATATCAGGTATTTTTGTTCTTAATTGTTCTAAAATTTTCCTAAAAGTATCCCATGGAGAATATCCCCAATTTTACTTGCTTTGGTTTCCTGATTTCCTAGCTTAAAACCCTAGACAGGTTATGTTTGTATTTTTTTTCAAAAATATTTACTTTCTTACACTAGGAACACAATTGCAAATATTTTTCTCAAGTTGCTGAAATAGAAGCTTAAAATGAAAACAGTCTTCCATACCTGTAGTCTCAGTGATGTGGCACTTCCCTGTTGAAAATGTACTGAATTTCACTCACGGCACATCTTTACCTTTTAGTACGTGATTTAGACTGACCCTTTTTCTACTAGCTTTGCTGGGAGTCATATTATTATCAAATATATATTGTTATATAACAGTAGTCAAATATTATGCACCAGGCTTTTCATTCCTTGACGTTATCCGAGTGTTTGTCCCGCGATGAATCTGCCTTTTACTAATGAAAAATTGATGCTTGGAGAGAGTTATCCATGTTGTCTGAGGCCACGCAAAGCCAGTGAGAGAACTACGAAGTTAGTTGTGGAATCTAGTATCCCTTCTTCCCTTAAGTTTACTCTTAGGTGTTTCTACTCTTAAACTTAGATTTTAAACAGGTTCTTTATTTAAGGCATGATTCCTCATGAATCTGTCATTTGGTTGTAAACTTCTTGACGGCAGGAGTAATTCTATTGATTCTTCGTACCTAGCAATGTATACTAATGCGGATTTGTTAGAATTATGTAATCAATCATACGTCTGCCCCTTCTTATTTGAGAAAGTATTTAGAGAAGCTTTCAAGAGAATACAAACTTTTACAAGGTAACATAAAATAAAAGTAAAGTTGCAAAAGAACATAAGATGTAGATGTAAGATTTATAAGCAAGATGTAAGATGAAGCCAGGGATATGACTAAAATATGTCAAAAGACTATACCAGCTACAGTTGGATCCCATATTGACTTCTAAACTTACTAAGAGAAAATGAGAAAAGGCAAATCTGGTCAGTCATACCATTAACAGTCTCCTCAAGAAACCAATTACTGCAGAAGAGAACGAATCTTCTTGATTCTACAAGCAGATATATATTCCCTTCGATGGATTTTTAAATATGTTTTAAGTAACTTAGAGAGATTGCTTTTGGTTTGATTTGGTTTGTTTGTTTTCTACACATTTCTCTGCCTTTAGGAACTTGACAAGTCAACTTGCTTATAAATTTATAATCTAATTATACCCTAAGCTAAACAATATTTCCTATTCATAAATCTCAGTTTAACAATACCAAATCATATCCCGTTATGCCTTGTGACATATTAAAGATTGGCAGGATCCCATGATTAGAGTCGTTCTGAGGATATAATAAATAAGGAACATTCTGATCTCTGCATTGTGTACCCATTCCTCTTCCAACCCATATAGCTCCACAACCTTCAGCCTTTACTACAAAATCTAGGTTTCTGGAATTGTCTCTGACACAGGTAGGCAGTAGCCAGGAGAGAAGGCAGTAGTGCCACCTGGTGCTCAAAGACATCAGAGCTCATACATACCTACTATCACAGCCTCCCCAGTGAGTGAGGGTGCCCACTCACCACTTCTGACAAGATTGCCTATAAATAGTACTCCTCTTGGGCCTTCCACACTTAGCCCTCAGTATGCATTTTGCAGTGCCCCTTCCCTGGCTGCCTGTGATGCTCATTTTATCAGTTTTCACTTGTAAACACATTGAATGGTAAGAAGAGAGTCACATGATGTGAGTAACCCCACAATTCTGGCTGGTACCAACTCCAATGTTAAAATAAGGATGTACCAAAGTAAAAATATTTATTGCATTTTTGGGCATTGAACATTGAAAGGATTCCAAATATCGAGGACCAGGGAGGAAATAAGCACAGATGCCGCCATTTGGTGGGTTGTTGTTGTTGTACATTTTAGAGACAAAATACAGTAAATGTTTTACAGACATAGTTGCATTACCATGCGTCCCCTGACATATTGTGCTTGTCACTTTATTATTTAGCATTTATGCAGTATTTTAACTGTCCTATATTATTTTTCACAAGCGTATCAAATAGGCTAGTTTTATCCCTGTGTGGAACCTGATCACAAATGGCCAGAGATGTTAAATTTCCACCTCATCACACAGAAAGTTCATAATTAAAGCTGAAGGGAATTGGAATGCCTTGTCCTTTGCCTTCTATTAACATCACATCCATTTGCACAATGGCCATTGAAGTCCTAATATACATGAGGAAGGGGAACAGAGATGAAAAGTACAGGTCTACCCTCATGGAGCTCTCCACCCTGGTTTGGACTGGGGATTAAAAGAAGATGAAGCAAAGATTCGCATCACAATGTGATGGAGTGCTATACCCAGAGTAACAGAGTAAAATCAAGTTACACACTGTAGAGTATGATCATTTAGCCAGCTTGTATTAAACTATGGAAATATGGCACAGGAGAGAGAGAGGGGAAGAAAGAAAGGAAGAAGTAACTATTTAAATCATGCAGGTAATTCCTCACTCTGCTCCTGTCAATGAGCACATACTTCAGGTTGTGCATGTGACAGAAAATGGTGGTCAGCAGTTCTTTTAGTCAGCCTCAGCTCTGCATGTATGTATCACTCAGTGTGGAGTTTTAAAGATACTTTACAAGTCTAGTTTTAAGATACTTTAAAGATACCATATATATATATATACACATATATATGTGTATATATATATATATAAAGTGAAACATAAGCTAAATACAAGCCAACTGCCTTACTGGTGCTTAATTAATGAAAGCGCAAACTGCTCCAACATCTGAGAAAAAACTGCTCTGTAGGACTCACTGAGCAATAGTATGTCAGTCTCTAATGTGGCATGAGTATAGACTTATGTACTCTACTTGGTGGGAAATTTAAGGGATTTTCAAGGGTAACTGTAACTCTTTGTGATTTCCACCTTGCATCCCAATTTCAGACTCTAACACCCAAGGAGATGTAACTGGAATGTTTTCAGTTGCTCTGGGGAAAGGAGGAAGGAGTGGCTGCTTGTTTATTTGTGTCAGGAAAGGTCTGACAAAGGAGGTGGGCTTTAAGTTGAGTCTTAAGGAATGACTGGTATTTGTCTAGGCTAATAAGAACAGAGCATTCTCAGCAGTGGAAACAAAAATGTGCAGAGGCAGAAATGTCTGAAATAATGGCATTTTCTAAAAATTCTAAATAATTTGATATGGTCAAAGGTTAAGGTGCATGTGGAAGAATGATGCTGAAACTTTGGATTTTACATATAGGGACATAATAGATAATTGTTAAATTAAAAAGTCACATAGTAATTGTGTCCTGAAAGGGGCTATCTGGTGGCTAGTCTGGTAAAGACTGCATTTAAAGTGACCAAAGCAGGAGCAGAGATAAATTTGGAAGCTGCCAAGGTTCATGTGTGAAACAATGAGAGATTGAACTGAGGCATTGGCAACAAGAGAAAGTGGAGTGCACAATTTTTAAAGACTATTGGAGACAGAAATGACAGGATTTGGTGACAGATTGGATGCAGGAGATGGCATGGTTCCCAATTCAAAGATATCTAGAGAGTTGATTTAGTCATACCCTGAAGAAGGAAAAGTAGCTACATATTTATAAATTTAATGTATGGAAAAAAATGGTCTCTACTAAGGAAATTGTCTTTCTTAAAAAAGGACTACATAAAAATGTGTTTCTCTTTTTTTCCTTGGCTACTGGGAAACTCAAGATTAAATTTAAAATCGGTCTTAGTGTGATGATTAATTTTATATGTCAACTTAGCTGGGCCTCAGTACCCAGATATTTGGGTCAAATGTTATTCTATATCTTTCTTTGAAGATATTTTTTAGATGAGATAACATTTAAATCAGTATACATTACTAAAGCAGATTACTCTCCATAACATAGGAGGGCATCATCTAATCAGTTGAAGGCCTTCATAGAAAAAGACTGACTTCTCTGGAAGAAGAGGGGATTCTGCAGGCAGACCAGCCTTGGACTCAAACTGCATCTCTTTCCTGGGTCTCGACGCTGCAGAATCACTTGAGCCAATATTTAAAATAAATCTCTCTCTCTCTCTCTCTATCTCTCTCTGCCTCCCCCTCCCTCTCTCTCTCTGTGTATATATAGTCTTGAAAAATACTTTGTGCCCTGATGGTTTCTTTTTCTTATTTTGCATAATCCGGATTTGTTTGTTTGTTTTTGTGCTTGGCATATTTATCTTATTGTAAATATATATCATGTTGTGGGGGTGTGTTTTTCAAAATCAGAAAATGTGATATGAAATTTGAACATTATAAAATCAGACTGTGCTAGGTACATTTATTTTTTTATGCCAATCCTTAAAACAATCCTGTGTGACAAATGATATATTCCTTCAATGAAGAAGAAACTTCAGCACAGAACATTTAAATGCCATTTCAAACTTCCAAAATGTGCAGATCATGGAGCTGTGATGGAAACCCAGATCCAGCTGACTCCAAGTGACCCCCCCCCCGTGCCCCCACCACCAGATAATGCAGCCTCTACAAAGAAGAAAAGCTTAAATAACCCAATATAACACAAACTCTGAAGGCCTCCACTAGACTCATTTCAGAAGAGAAATCTCTTATGACTCAATTTAACATTTTGTTTGGATGTGACAATATCTAAAGGAAGCAGAATGTCTTTGTCAGCATTCTTTCTTACAAATAGGAAAAACCCAGCACAGATTAGACCAAAAGATGACAGTCTCATGGCTGTCTAATCCTCAGGACAGAAGTCCAGCCAGGCCACAGAAACTTCTGGATGCAGGAACTCAAACACTCTCAGGCCTCATTCTCTCTATCTCTCGTGTCTGCCCCTCTAAAAACAGACTTCTCTTCTCCTTCAGACAAGGCTTCTGGGTTTCCTGAGCTACATAGCTAAAAATGGCTAATGGTGACAGCTCCTGGGTTTACATCCCGTTAATTTTAAGGGCCAGGTAGTATAAAGTAGACTCTTTTTTTTTTTTTAGATATCAATTCTCAAGGAAAGACACTGATCCAATTTATATCAGGTACTCACACCTAATAAAATTAGTGGGATTAATGCTTTGGGTAAGGAATAGATACCATGTGTTACGTGATGAGCAGAGTTACCAAACATGATCCTGAGAGGTCCCTCTGACTTGCCTGGACAATGAACCAGCCAGAACTGGGAGTCGGAGGAAGGCAGGACAGGGAGGGAGACAGGGAGAGGGGCTTCCCCTCTCCTTCTTACAATAGCGGAGGGCTGCACTCAAGCTCATTATCTAAGGAAGCAGCAGCTCGCTCTCTCAGTAAAGAGTAACTCCCATGATCTCTTAAGTTACCAAATGCTGGGTAGCTGGAATTTCTGGATTACTCATGAGGAGAGTTGCCACTTAAATCCAGACTACCTAGCACCAAAATACACTGACTGTCCTTCACTGATGGTTACTCTTAGGATTTCTCTATGAGTGGGACACCCACAGGGGGATGAGGTCCATGGACAAATCCATAATGCTTGTCCAGCAGAGCAACTTGGAATTACTTCCCAGTTGATGCAGGTGTTGCTTCTGAGAACCACACTGAGAACTAATGAGCTATATGGTTTATAGCACACTGACAGGGAGCCGAGAGTCATCGGAGTGCAGGAAGGTCTAACAGCCGGAGTCAAGCCAAGAGGGAATCTGCCATGAATTGAATTAACCTAATAGTCATTTGGATCAGCACATGTAATAAGAGTGAGTCAGAAAAAAAGGTTAGAAGAAGAAAAAGGATGAGAAAGTCTCCCCTCTTTGGACTAAAGTAAAAAACACAGGGAGAAAAAGAGAAAGATTTCTCCAACCTCTACGACAATTTTGATAACTGTTGTTCTACTGGACTGGGAAGTCTGTGTTCTCTTTCTCCAGTCTCATCTCCCCATGATGTCTCCTTCTGAAGTGTTCCCTTTGCATCTTCTCCTGCCAGCCCCGAACACCTCCCCAGTATCCAGTCTTACAAGGCCTACCCTGAAACACCCACTTCCAGCAGACATCAGGCAGCAGAAATCCTTGTCTGCTTCACAGTGTTTATAAGACACATGCATCTCCACGTAATTGAAAACAAAACAAGCAAAAAAAAAAAAAAGAGCAAAAGCAGCTAACTTCATATTCCTACTTTCTAAGAGGAACACTTTAATTCATAGCAGAGAGAAAATATAAATCTATGGATGGCTACTTTTCTCTTGCATAGATGATATGGGAGGAGGTCATACCCAAGAATAGGATCCTGTATAAGGAAAGAAATAGTCGTTTCAAAGATTCTACCAGTGAGATGTATTATTAAAAGGGCTAGACCTGGAGGGCAGGACCTTTGTTTAGAGTAATTTAATGCAGTTTTAGATAGGCAAAGGTAGAACTAAAGAGAGTTTAATGAAAGAGTGAGAAGTTGGACTTCATGAAGAAGCATGAAAAATTGAATATGGAAGTTGGGGCAGAGGAGCTATGGAGGATAGGAGAGAAGGAGCCAGCAAGATGGTAGAAATCTGGAGCAGGAACATTTCCTATGACAAATTTCTATTGGGGCTCTGGGGAACTTTTAAGCAGTGGGAGTTAACATTCAATATTAAGCTGTTGACTGTTCTGGGTTATAACCTCCCTTGATTTCTTCCAAGTCTCCATGAAAAAGACTGATAGAACTGCCTTCTTAATAATGCAATGGGAAAAGAAAAGGTCTGTATCTCCAACAACTAGCTGGAACTAAGTAGCAGCTATATCCCCTCCTCCTACATTTGGATGGCTCCTGTTCGAGTACTTCCCCACTGTCTGATCCACATTTGGATTGACGCAGGGCTGAGAGGAGCAGTGGCCACAGGATGCAAGACATAAGTGAAAGGAAGAAGTTCACAGGGCACAAACGAATACTGAGAAAATAAGCCCTGAGGATTTGTGGAAACTTGGAGAAGCTTCTGGACTCCCAACAAGAAAGGAGATACTGCCATTTTATTTAAATAGTAAAGAGAAAAGAAAAAAAAAGAATTTAATTATTATTTTAAAAGATTTAAAGAATTATACATAGTAAAGAACTTCATAAGGATGAAAAAATCAGAAATCAGCTGATTCTTAAGTTACACTAATCCTAGTTAGTGGCCCTTGAATCCTCAGGGCCTCCATTTCCTAAGGCACTGTGCAGATCTACAGAGTCTACTTGAAGTTTCCTCCCTCTCATTCTGTCTTTACATAGTTTACTTTGAAAGCATTGGCTGTGGAAATGTTGGCAGCCTTGTGTCTCTTCTCATACTAACAGATTTTGTTGGGAGAGGTGATCCTCGGTCCTGTATGGTTATGCATATGTATAACTTAGTACATACAATGACTTTACATCCTAAATTAATTGTAAATCCTACTCCTTCCTTAAGTGTGGTGACCTGATACCCCAGCTTTTCAGGGTTTTCACCTCCCAAACACCCAGTTCTGTGAGTGGTCTACATATGACCTGACTAGTAGGCATCAGAAATGGAGTTCAGAGATCAAACCAGATGGATCGGACTGTGCTCAGACCAGATGGATCTTGTTAGTCCACCGAGTGTCTAAAAACGTTTTAAGCGAACATGTATATATCAAGAAACTAATATAAAAATCCTGATTTCCTGCTTCCTTTGAAAAGTCAGAAGATCTGGCAAACTTTAGATGGAATACACACTGTTCGTTTGCCCCAGCTGAGCCACTTTGCTTATTTAAGTTATATGCCTGGAAAGCCATTTGAGCTTTGTCTACTGATCTGACCTCTGTTTGAACAATTCCCGTGATGGAAAATGGTCTGTCTCACAAGGCAACCCAGTCTATTATTAGACAGTTCAAATTGGTAGAAAGTTTTCCTCATATTGTATAAAACTCCATTTCCATGTAACTTGAATTGAATTTACCAAATGTCCACCTTCTGTTCTCAGTTTTACCTCCCAAATCTAAATGGCATCACTTTGATTACTAACAGATAGTTATCAGTTTCCCCCAAGACTTCTCAATCCAGCCTAAACGTCCTAATTATTTTAACCTTTCCACCGATGTCAGTGATTCTCAACACTTTTGCCTTTCTATTCATTTCCTTCTGGATATTATCTAGACTTCAATGAAAAAAACAGAATGGTCACAGTCCTCTTTATCATGATGAAATTAATACCACATCAAACTGCAGTGAAAGTCGTAATTTCCCTTTTTTTCATATTAATACTTTTTCCTATTTTGATATATTTGACTGTTACTTGATACCCTGCCAGAGTAATACAGATATGCATCAGAAATTATGAATGTCAGAGACAGGATCCATAATATATTCCTTCTGTCCATTCTGCATCCATAATGGATTCGTCGTAATGTGCTGTCTGAGTGTGACATATAAATAATTGACCAAGTAAGCACTGTTTGTATACTGTTATTTAAAATGGGGTGAGTTGACTGTGCTAATAATTGGCACGAGGTAAGTTAAGCTAGGAAGGTTTTGTGTGTGTGTGTGTAAATGGAAAAGCATTTTTCCCTACCTTTTTATACAATTTTTGTATGCATATAGGAAAATAATGTTAGAGCCTTACAGAGGCTTAGATTATTTAGGCAAATGACAGCTTGAAAGTATGAGTGACCTGCCTATGGTCACAGAGATAATTTCTGACAGAGCAGACCTAGGATCCAGGTTTTATTGGCACCAATTGTCTCTCTTTCCAACATACAAATATCTGTTCCTAATATCCTTCTAGTAATTTCTCAAGATAAATGTATAATTAATGCACCTTTAAGTATATTACAGGTCCGGAGAAAGAAATTAAACTGAACTTACTAAGAATTGGGCTGGATACATGTAAGAATTTTAATCAGAATCTCAGAAATCATCCTTATTCACCCAGTGTTCAACAATACAGGAAAGCCGGTACCACATTGCTCCTAGAGGGCAGAGGCGTGGGTGAAATTTTAAACTTCTGTTAATAATTCTTATTGACTGGTGCCCCAAAATGTATACATTAAGCGTCCTTCACTATGTCTCACATGTAAAAGGGTTGAGACTTTGCCCAAAGGTTAGTGAGTTTTTAAGTTCCCTAGGAATTTCCTGTTATTTTTCTCAAATCCTACGTAGAATTCTCATGCTGATTGCTACCTAGCTAAAAGAGAAGTCATTTTCCAACTGGGAGTCTGAATCAAACTTAAATCTTTGTTTATAGCTTCTGTGCTTAAAGTAAACATAATAGAGATCTACAGATACCTGGATAGAGAAAACTTCAAGTGATCAATTAAAACAGACTTTGAGGTATGTAATTATAAGGCAATACCAAAGAAAAGTAAACTTTAACTGCTTAAAAGAAAAGAAAAACTGATCTTCCTGCTATCCATTGGTACCTGAAGCCAAAATAAGATCGATAACTACTACACTAAGTTACTGCATACACCTCAAGGGCTACAACAGTGACTACGGAGGTTTTCCATCAACCAGTTGCAAGGCATGATGGGTAGAAGTCAGTGCAGTGGCCTCTATGAGTAACACTGAGGATACCAATATAGCACTTGATGGATACTGTACGTTTCCCTGGGAGTTGACTCTAGCAAAATCCCAAGAACTGAAGAATATTCCTTTGTCCCTGAAAATATGTCACATTAGCAAGGAATATTCCTTTGCTTACTTGATTGTCTCATCAAAACTGTCCATTCTGTGCATCTCAAAGTGATGCCTGATTTAAAATGAGAATCATCCCTGATTCAAGGTTAATTCTACTATCATATTTACATTTATGATGATGCATTTTCAAAACTTGATTTTGAATGAATTAATAATATATCAAGATATTTGCTGAAAAAACAACCATTACACAATTAACAGAGTGAAAAGGCAACCCATAGAATGGGAAAAAATATTTTCAAATTATCTATCTGATAAGGGGGTTAATATCCAGAATATGTAAAGAGCACTTAAAACTCCACAACAACAACAAAAATACAATTTAAAATGGGTAAAGATTTGAATAGACATTTCTCCAAAGAACCTATACAAATGACCAATAAGCATATGAAAATGTACTCAGCATTAATAATGATTAGAGAAATGCAAAGCAAAACCAAAATGAGATACTGCCTCACACCCATTAGGATGACTACTATCAGAGAAGAAAAACAAAAAAAAAAAATAGAAAGTATTGGTGAGGATGTGGAGAAATTAGAAACCTTGTGCACTGTTGGTGGAAATGTAAAATGGTGCAGCCACTATGGAAAAAAGTATATTGGTTTCTCAATAAATTCAAAATAGAATTGCCATATGATACAGAAATTCCACTTCATGGTATGTACCCCAAGGATTTGAAAGCAAGTTCTCAAAGAGATGTTTGTACACCCATGCTTATAGCAGCATTATTCCCAATGCCAAAGGTAGAAGCAATGGAAGTGTCCATTAGTGGATGAATGGATAAACAAAATGTGCTATATACATACAATAGAATAATATGCAGCCTTACAAAGGAAGGAAATTCTGATACATGCTGCAGCAGGGATGAACCTTGAGGATATAATGCTAAGTGAAATAAGTCAGTCACAAAAAGACAACTACTGTATGATTCCACTCATATAAGGTACCTAGAGTAGTCAAATTTATAGAGACAGAAAGCAGAAGGGTGGTTTCCAGGGGCTGGAGAGAAAGGAGGATGGGAATTTTTTTAATGTGTATGGAGTTTCAGTTTTGCCAGATGAAAAGAGTTCTGGAGATTGGTTACATGTGAATATATACAATGTCAATATACTTAACACCTCTGAACTATACACTCAAAAATGGTTAAAGGGCCAGCCCCATGGCCTAGTGGTTAAGTTCAGCACACTCCACTTCAGCAGCCTGGATTTGGTTCCCAGCAGACCTATACCACTCGTCAGCAGACATGCTGTGGCAGTGACCAATGTACAAAATAGAGGAAGATTGGCACAGATGTTAGCTCAGGGTGAATCTTCCTAAGCAAAAAAAAAAAAAAGGTAAATTTTATGTATATTTTACCATAATTTTTTAAAAAGCAACCATTAGTCTCACTAAAAGCAAAAGAATGTTTATTATTATTGCCTGTAACAGTAATAATGGCTAACATTTGTTGAGCCTTTATGCCTCAGGCACTATTACATGCATTCTCTTGTAAAATTATCAGACACAAAAAAAGCCAACACTAAAGGCACCCTTACTGATCTCTTTTTACAGATAAGGAAACTGAAAATTAGAAATTAAATAACCTAATCACATGTGACATTCAAAATTAATGTACTATGAAAAAGCACCTCATTTGACAAAATCCCACACCCATTCATGATGAGAACTCCCAGTTAACTAGGAATAGAGGGGAACTTTCTCAACATGATAAAGACTATCTACAAAAAATCTACAGCTAATATCATACTGAATGGTAGGAAACTCAAAGCTTTCCCACTCAGATCAGGTACAAGACAAGGATGTCCCCACTCACCACTTCTTTTCAACATCATACAGGAAGTCCTTGCTAATGCAATAAGACAAGAAAAAGAAATAAAAGGTATACAGATTGGGAAGGAAGTAATAAGACTATCTTGGTTCACAGACGACATGATCATCTATGTAGAAAATCCAAAAGACTCGACCAAAAAGCTCCTGAAACTAAGTGATTATAGCAAGGTTTCAAGTTGCAAGGTTAATGTACACAAGTCAATTGCTTTCTATATGCTAGCAATGAACAAGTGGAATTTGATGTTAAAAATACGCCATTTACATTAGCACCAAAAAAATGAATGACTTAGGTATGAATCCAACAAAATATGTACAAGATCTATATGAGGAAAACTACAAAACTGATTTTAAAAAGTCAAAGAACTAAATAAATGGAAAGATATTCCTTGTTCATGGATAGGAAGACTCAGTGTTGTAATGATATCTGTTCTTCCCAACTTGATACATAGATTGAATGCAATCTCAACCAAAATCCAAGCAAGTTATTTTATGGATATCAAAAAACTAATTTTAAAGTTTATATGAAGAAACAAAAGACCCAGAGTAGCTAACACACTGTTGAAGGAGAAGAACAGCTGGAGGACTGATGCTATCCACCTGAAAGATTCACTATAAAGCTACAGTAGTCAAGACAATGTGATATTGGTGAAAGAAAAGACAAATAGATCAGTGAAACACAGTAGAGAACCAAGAAACACACGCATAAGTATAACACTAAGAGAGAACACTAATATTAACTGTGGAATTTGGGTGATTATGATGTGTCATTGTAGGTTCATCCTTGAAAAAAGTTTCACCATTCTGGTGAGTAATGCTGATAATGGAGGAGGCTATACATATATGGGGACAGTGGGTATATGGAAAATCGTGTCCACTCACATATTTGGTACCTTGTCAGGGGATACTCAAAGACTGGGCTCAGCTGGAATTGTCAACTAAAATGCCCACATGTGACCTTTCCATGTAGCATGACCTTCTTCAAAGCACAGCTTCTTCCAACATGGTGGCTTAGGGCTCCAAGAGTAAGTGTTCCAGAAAACAATAGAGAAACTGCATGGTCTTTTATGATCTAGCCTTTGCAGTCACATAATGTGATTTTTATCATTCTCTATTGGTCATAAGAGTCACAAGCCTACCCAGATTCAAAGGGAAGGAAGTTAGACCTCATCTCTTGGTGGCAGAAGTGTCAAAGCATTCATGCCCATATTTTAAAGCCATCACAGACTCAAAAGACCCTATTCCAGGTCAATATGTGATATTTAATCCTAGGGATTTATAGATTGTTATTACTGAAGAAAGTAGGAAAGATGGGTAATTGATACATGCTTTTACTCTAATAAAGCAGTCTAAAAATGAAAGCATATATAACTCAAAGACAGTTTGATTGGAAACAGTGCCAACCTAAGAATATTTTTTAAACAGTCAATTCATATTAAAGCAGAAAATGTTTACACATTTTTCTTCTTATTGAGAAAAGCACCTAAAATAGAGGAAAAGTCACAGCAGAGACCAGTGCTGAGATTGTTGGCATCTGAGTAACAAAAGGACAAAGAGATGTTGGATGGCAGTACGTATATTTGAAAGTACCAGGGACTGTTAATAGCCACTTGCCTTCTTTGAAAGGCAACACTGGATTTACACCAAAGTCTTCATAAGGAGGAAAGCAACAGTGGCTGAACAAGCAGAACCCCTCAGGAGTTTATACCAGGCTTGGAGGGTTATAAATAGAGATGTCCTAAACCCCTCAACAGACAAAAGTAAACCCATCAATGAAACTAACTATGAAGAGAAGAAACAGCCTGAAAATCTCAGGAAAAAAAGAAGCTTACAATAAGTGAAGAAAACTCTAGGTTATTCTTCCATGTAAAGAAGACCAGCTTATCAGTCATGGAGAAGTCAAGTGTACAGGCTATTGTTTCCATGGCCCACTGAGGATATTTTCTTTAGGATATTAAAAAATGACTATGAAGCCAAATAAATAAAACAGTTGAGGGATGTTGGATTTTTTTTGTAACTACAAAAGGAACAATGAAACAGAATTTAGAGATGTTGTAATTAGTAATTGAATCCTCTTGAAAATAAACAATATAATAATTTATAGAGCAGGATTAGTTTTTGTGAGGCTGACTAAAAGAATAATCATAGCTTACTAAAAAAATTATCAACTTCCAGAATGTTTCATGGTTATTTTCCTGTTGTGCATGCTGTAACAACTGTCTAAACTGAATTGCTCTATAAGGAAACTAATTTGTTTTTAAGATCTACTCTATAATTCAACATCAGCATTTAGAAAGGAGAGAAATGTGAATAAATATACAAAAAGATTTGCTTTATCCGGATTTTATCAACTAGAAATCTGTACTGAGTCACTTCAGTATTCCAACAGAAAAAAATTACAGTACAGTTGTTTATAGTAATGGCTGCAAAGCTCTAAAAGATACTGCGGTGACTTCTGAGTCATCAAAAGAAAAGCGAGAAAGGTTGGCTGGTGAAAGATTATGGAGAACATCAAATACCAGCCTAAGGCAGTTAAGCTTCATTTGATGGGCAAAAGGGAGGGAATGAAAGTGTTTGAACAAGGCGATGACATTATCAAAACAGCCCTGTAGGAAAATTAATCTGGTATTCAAAGGCAGTTTAGATTTTTAATAAGGAATGACTGGAGACCAGTTGGAGGCTATTGAAATAATCTAGAGTGAAGGAAAAAAATAAGTACCTTAACTAGCTTTTGTGATCGTGGAAGAGAGAGATGAGGAATATATAAGGTCATGGAGGAATGAGGGGTCACCAGCTGTACCAGTTTGCCTGGGACTGAGAAGTTTCCAAGGATATAAGAGGTCAGTGCTTAAACCAGAACAACCTTGGGTAAACCAGGATAGACAAACAGATGGAGACAGATAGACATAGATAGAGAGATCAACATCTAGATCTGTAATCTGTAAACATGCTAAATCCTGGGATGTGAATTTGACTGCAAGGGACTGAGGAGGGAGAGAACTAAGTACACAAAGTGAGGGCCTCAGACTCAGACCTGGAGAGACTACAATGGCAAAGGCAGTTGCATCCAGACACTTCCCAGCCTCCACTAAAGTGTCCCCTCAACAGGCATGAACTAACACCACCACCTACCTCTTACTCTAGCCAGAAATCTGGGAAAAATCTTTGGCTACTCTTCCTCTTTCTACATCCCACTCCCATTGATTCTATTTCCTAACTGTCTCTTGAATCAGTCATCTTCCCACCATCCTCACTGCCACTATCCAAGTCCACTCAACCCATTTCATTCAGCCAATGCCAGCCCATGTCTTGCCTATGGTAGAACAACCTCCTAACTGGCTGGCTGACTCTTGTCAGTCTCCAAACCAATACATTAGTCTTTCTAATAGGTTTTGTTATTGATTGACACATCAACCTCAGGTTAGACTGGTTTACTTCATATTTCAATTTAGTTATTCATCTATAAATTGGATTTCATAAGATCTGACATCAGATCGTTTGGAGGATTCAGTGAATTAATACCTGTAAAGTATGCTCACATGGCACCTTGTTACCCAGCAAGCACACAATTAGTGTGAGCTGTCATTCCTGTTGATATCATCACTGTATCACATATTACAATCATAAAATTTAAATCTTTTCCTCCCACTCAGCTATCAGAGGCCAAAGTTTGAGGTTAACTTCGGAAGAGGGTTGAGTTGAATCTAACTAAGGTGAGCTAACTTAAACCAAAGGGGACTCTCTAGGAGTTCAAGGCCAAAAGTATCACTGGCCTCCCAGGCTCCCAGAATGAGGATCTGGCAAGCATTATGACTGAAAACAGCTGCCTTGTTCTTTTTTTTTTCCCCCATGCCCACATTGGCTTTTGTCCTGCTTCTCACTATATCTGTTTCGTTATCTCTCTGAAGACTTTCTCTGCAGATTTTTCACGCTTATGAAAGCAGATGGCTGTCCCAAGATTCCCTACGTGTGTTCTGAGTTCAAGCTCCCAACAGAAACAGTTTTCAAAAGTTTTGTGAGCCTGATTATGATTGGTCATCTTGAGGCAACTTAGAGTCTGAGAAGGGCTGTAGGAGGGGAAAAGAGCCTGACTAACGTGTCTGTTACTTCTGACTCCAAACTATGCTTCCAGCTATGTCTCCTACCACTTCCCTCCAAAATAGATGCTCCAGCCACAGTGGATGACTCATTTCCCACTATTGTTATCATCGTCGTGCTCTATGACCTTCCACATTGTTCTTTCCATCTCAATGTCCCTAACTAAGCCTTCCCTAACCAACTTCTACTTATCCTTCCAACTCAGCCCAACCACCACCACACTGATGACACCTTCACTTCCTAGGTACTGCAAATGACTTTGTATACTTCGGATATTCTCCCATTACGGCTCCTAACATATTGTATAAAATTATATGTTATATTTTTTCTCTGAGCTTCTTCAGGGCAGGGATTCTTATTTTTAATTCATCTTTATATCTTTAGCATCTAGACAATTTGTTGATTGAACACTTAAATGAAAATTAATTGTAATTTTTTATATAAGATTACATTCATCTAGTCTATTCAGGAGAATCAAGCTACGCTTATGAAAAGTCTAAATTAATAAATATTTTTAATGTTTTTAAAAAAGCACTTTTCAGTGTATGCAGTATGAAATTAAAGTTAATAATTTATTAAAGAATGAGTATTCTGATACATCTGTTTTAATTCACGGAATTGTTAGATATAAGCATATTTGTTTCGTATAAATAGACATCACCAAAGTGGTTTTAATGTTATGTGGAAACGGTTTATTTCATGTAAACTAATCATTTGCCTGGCTTTCAATTCACCGTATATTTCGTTGCATGAATAATATGTCTTTTTCAGAGATGATGCAAGTAACTAGCTGAGTAACTGCCTGAATGAGTCAGAATATTGAACGCACGTAAGTCCGTCTTAATAACTGTACTCTGCCTATCCCTATTTGTGATGAAGCTAAGCACACATGCTGTTTTTCAAAACTAAATGCTGCTTTTGAAATCATTGCTATTGTGAGTAAGTCTGTCTCTTTAGTGTTATTGCATTTCAGTCCTCAGAACTACCTTGTCCTTTCTTCTCCTCTTTTCTTTCTCTTCCTTGTCTCATTCTGTTTCTTCTGATCTATCACTGAAGCCAAACAGCACCCTCTGCTTGATTCTTCTATTCTGATGACCTAAACTATTTTTATTCTTTCCTCTGTGCCCCATACTCTGAAATATGGTGATACTCTGAGTGTTCAACAAATGTTTGTTCACCTTCCGACCTATTGTGAGTATATTTTCCCCCACTTCGCTAACTGAGACTTGACCTTGTCACTTGCTCTGTAGTGAAATATTAGCCGATGCACTTGAATGGTTTATCTGGCTTCTGGTGCCTGGTGATACTCCATGAGAAGAGCTCACCCCAGGTAGATGCCACTCCTTCCAACCAGGCCCCAGATCAAAGACGCATTGAACCAGCTTCAACTTAATGTACAGCCTGGAGCTGAGCCCAGCTGACCCTGCCACCTAAATTAGAGCCTAATCCTAAATCAGGTCTACCTGCTGACCTGCAGGCCTCAGAGCATGACAATAATTCCTGTTGTCAGTCACCATGTTTTGAGATGATTTGCTACATAGCATTTTTGTGGCAAGAACTAGCCGATATAAAATTCTTCCTAACCCGACCACAATTTCTGATTCTAAAACATAAGAAAAAGTCCCCAAATTTATGGAATTTAAGCAACTCTCACATGACAAGACTTACCTATGTAATTAAGAGGTAATTGTGGTCATGATTGAGCACCTAATATGTGCCAGACATCACTTATATGAATTATTTCTAATCCACCATTGCGTAGGTAAGAAAATTGATTTAGAAAGTTTGAATAACTTTCTCAAAGTCATGACACTAGCAAGTGGCAGGAGTGAAACTCAAACCTAGATTTGTACCTCCTCCTGTCTCATACTGCATATTATCATTTATGCTGTCAATTAAGGTGACAGTCATCATCATAATTAATGCAGTCCCCAGAATTTGTGTTATATTCAGGTATAGTTTGTCTTTATGATCAATATTCAATGGGTAGCAAATGGTTTAGACTCCCTTCATCTAAAAAGATGAAAATATTTAAAACATTTTAATTATGCACATAGCATAATTTAACATTTTTTTTAATTTAGAATTTCAAGCTGCAATATCAGAAAGTTACAAAGTGTTTAAAAATGAAGTAAACTTATCATTCTGGGCCTTTCCCATAGCATGTTCAGTGATGGACAAATGATGGTACACAAAAAACTCGGATTTCAAAAAGACCAAATGACTGTTATTTTACCATTATAGAAAAAAAGTTTGAAAATATGACATAAAAATGCTCCAAACAACAACTTAGTGAAATTGTAGTTGAAAGATACCAATTTGAAGTAATTTACTCTTGATTTTTAGTCCTTTTCACCATCCGAACAAAAACTTCTGTTTTGGATGTTTTGTTTTGATTGGTTTTGTTTTTGTTCAGGTATGTTTTGTAAATGTCATGGCTTTCCTAATAGAGAGAATATCTGGAAAAATAGAAGACAATAACTTTTCTAACTCAAACAGCAGGCTGCTGACTGTCCTGTAGGCCACAGACTAGTTATGCACCAAAATCAAATATATGAGCACTCTGAGCAACCATCTGAAGAAAGACTTCACAAGAATAGTACAATATTGTGATGGTCTTGTTCTATCCTGTCTTGACATGCCGAAAGGCAGAACACCTTAAAATGCCAATATAACTAATATTCCACTAGATTTGTTGACAGGTCACATGTCAAAACCTTAGATACTTACGGTGTCACAGTTTAAAGATTTAAAGTGTCAGAAGTTGAAATTTGAAATAAGAATACAAGTCAAAGTCAGCAGGAGAGTCATGAATTAGGCTTGGGGTTGAAAGCAACTCAAATTTGCTGGGGAATAGGGGGATTCAGGGCATTTGAATGAAAAGTGAGTGTTGCCTTCATTAGATGGTTGTAACGAATAAATCCCAGATTTTCAATATCTTAATAGAGTTTACTTCTCCATGACAGTTCAGTGTGAGTGATCCTGATGGTGACCGAGGCTTGAGCTCCATTTGTCCAAAGTCTGAATCCAGAGTCAACAAGAGAGAGCATGGAGCAAACCCCCCCGCTTCTTTACTACTTTGACCCTGAGTGACATGGTCATTTCTACACACATTCTAATGTGAAAAATAGTCACATGGCCCCTTCTAGTTGCAAAGGATGTTGGGGTGTGCAGTCCCCATTTGGGTAGCCATATCCCCATGACAAATTTATATTATGAAAAAGCAACACAAAATTTGGTAGACAGTTTGCCATATTCCTTCAGAAAATATTTACTGGATTTCATTGTGTGTATACCATTATATAAAGCACTATGAAGTTGTGAATATTTTTCCTTCCTTCAATGAGCCAATTTTTCAATTACTCAGAGGACCATTTTGGATTGGAACCGTGGAAAACTTTGTTTTCTGTCTTTTCCTTTTAACCATATTTTTAAAAACTTTTTTGCTTAAAAAGTGTACCACTTTCACGCACACACACAAACAGACACAAAAAATAGTGCAGGCAGAAAAACCATATGAAATTCAAACCAGTCACTTTGCTGCTTATCCTCAGTTCTTATAAAACACTTGGTTGGGAAAAGTGGATGTTGATTTGTTGAAGGATTTCAAATACTCATGTTCATCTTCCACTTACTACTAAAAATATTCAGGAGTTAATAGAGTAATAGGTGACATTTTCACAAGCACAGTAGTGAAGGGAAAACATGTTTGAGATACAGACTAGGGGTAGCACCAACAGTAACAGCACCTATCATTTATTGAGTGTCTGTTATACTCCAGGCACTGTATTTGTGCTAAGCCATGTATATCTGTGTGTCATCCTAATACAGCTTATAAAGTAGATTTATTAGTTACATTTTGGACAAGCATTAGATAAGAGAAATAATACAACCCTCTGCATATTTTGAACTAAATTTTTAGGTGTTATTAATTGACAGAAAGAATATCACTTTTAAATTATCATGAGGCATTAGTATGAAGATTTTTGTTGTTTTCTTGATGTTCTATTTGTTTGCTTGCTGTTTTATAAATGTTCTATTAAGTACTCTGCAGAAAGGAGTGTATACTTACTGTCATAATTGTGAAAGATTATAGAGTCTAAGATGAAAAATTGTAACGAGTATATGCAAAGGAGAAATGGATGCAAACTTCTGAAGTGTCAAAAACTCAAAAATTATTTTACCACTTGCTCAACATAGCTTGAAATTCTTCTAAAGTTAAGATAAAGACTTTTACTCTAGAATTAGTAAAGGCATTTTTTAGATGCTCCTATAAAGGTTGATATATTATCTTAAAAGTAGTACATTGTATAATAGCAGACCCTTTCCTCAAAGAAAGTTTTGACTCTATGGGAAGGGCCATGCAGGAGAAGAAAACAGATTGTAGAGTTAAGCTTAGACTACAGGGAGCATGCTTAGCCTACTTCATAATTTTGCCCAGGGCCAACCATGGCCACAGACACAACAAAATTAAATGGCTAAATCACAAATAGTATTATCCCAGATATATAGGAATATACAAACAGTGTGTAAAAGACAAATCCGTAATTTGGACAGCAAGTAAATGGTACAGATTGACAATTTGGGAAGTTCAGTTTGGGTGTGGCCAAGAAACCATTGATTTTGTCTGGCCAATCCAAGGAGTAGTGGAATAGTTTCCAGACTAATCAAGTTTAATGTTTCAGAGAGGAAACTTGGACGGTTAGGATGAAAACAGATTTCAGAGTTTTCTTTCTGCAGAGGAGGACTGTCCAAATAAAATTAAAGTTCCTTCATCTATGTAGCAAATGTTTATCATATGCCAATCTGTTATAGGCACCTCCTTAAGCGCAAAGACAAATAGCAAATACATAGCCTCAGAGCTCTCCTTTCCTTGAATGACAATGGCAGGCATTGCTAATCAAACACAACAATCTTTCCCCCTGATGGCAGACATAGCCTCAGATTGCTTCTCAATGTATCACTCCAGGCAGTCACTGGCAATCTATTTGCAGTTGACATAAGAGCTGAAACTTACTTGCTACCTTAGCACCACGCAAACAAAAATGACATAGACATGGTCTTATCCTTCAAGGAGCACACATTTTAGCATCAACGGGGAGAGAAGATTAGGAGGACTTTGGGGATAGTCAACTCAATGGCTGTAGCTCAAAGATGCAGAATCAAGCGTACTTTAAGAAAACTGAGACAAAAGGAGAAATAAACTGTGAGAAGAATACATTTCATATGAATATTTCCAGCTGTGCACCCATAATTGGATTATTAAAAAAGCAGGTAAAAATCGTAATTTTAACTAAACTAAATTTTTGAGCAGTGGCTATTTTAGTTTAGAGATTATTAAGGAGGAAGCACCCTCACAGATAACTGGACTGTTGGTCTGAGCTGAAATGTAAAGTTCTTGTTGGTTAGGGATTCAGGGTCAGTTACTTTGGGTTAAAGGGGAAAAAAGTTTTTTCTTGAACTTTGATAAGAAAATATTTCATGGTTTTTAAACCTTCACTACTGATTTCAGAAAGCAAAATATTCCTAAGGCAGCCAGCAGTAGGAAAAATAAAAGCCAAAAATCATGACAATAGGTTTTAAAAATAATCTTATCAACAGATAATTGTTTTTCTTTGGTTCTCTTTTTGTTCTAAAATAAAATCTCTGTAAACATCCGATACCAGATTCTTACCTACATCTGTCAAATTTTACCTTTTTTATTTGTGTTCCCTCACATGTGAATTATGTTCAATGTTTTTTATGTACTGTAGTTTTTAAGGTAAGTTGATTATTGAGTTTTATACTATTATTTATTTATTAAAATCTATTGATTCATCTTCTTGCCTTTTGAAATGATATGAGAGACTATTCCTTGAAATCAGAGGAACTAACATTTATTTAAGGAAAAGAAAATAAAATTATTTTAATATCATAATAACTCTCTTTTCTGAATTCTAGGCCTAGCATTTGGGTGAAAAATTTAAATATTTAGTTTATTATGCCCCCAGTATAAATAATACTATCTGTGAATAAAAGATTAAAATATTACTTTCGTTTAATTAGCTTTGAAAGAAAATAATGGCTAAGAATATCCTTGGAGTACTGATACTGTTTGCTTTTATGCTCATCACCTTAAAAAGTAAACATTCATTTGAAACTTAGAGCTGAAAGTAAGGAGTCACGAAGGAAATACTGACATTTAATTATTTTAATAAACTGGACAGCTGATACCTCAAAAATAGTAATACTTACAAACTGGCTGAAGTATAGTGTAGTGGCTTTGCAGTTTAAACAATAATGGTTTTGGAATGGATGACTATTAAATTGGTTTTGTCCAACAGTTACCTTAAAACCTTGGGTTTCATAACTCTTTGCATAGACCAAAATTTAGCTATGACCTGGTTATTACCAATGTATTAATCAGGGTTCTCCAGAGAAACAGAACCAATAGGATATATATAACTATATATCACATATATATAGTTATATCACATATATAGAGAGAGAGAGAGAGTTAGATAAAAGGAGATATATTATAGGAATTGGATCACATGGTTATGGAGGCCAACAAGTCCTACAATCTGCCACCTGCAAGCTGAAAAACTGGGTAATTCAGTCTAAGCCAATGGCCTGAGAATCAGGGGACTAATGTACCTCTAGATCTGAGTTAGAAAGACCAGGAACCAGGAGCACTGATAGATATCCAAGGGTAGGAGATGGATGTCTCAGCTCAAGCAAAGAAAAAATTCGCCCTTCCTCTTCCTTTTTTTTCTATTCAGGCCCTCAGGAATTGGATGAAGCCCACCTGCATTTGTGAGGATGGATCTTCTTTACTCAGTCTGCTGATTCAAATGCTAATCTCTCCTGGAGACACCCTTACAGACACACCCAAAAATAATATTTTACCAGCTATCTGGGCATCCCTTAGCCTAGTCAAGTTGACACATAAAATTAACCAATACAGCCAATGACTGGAAAATGTTAGTTACTGGCATCATAACTTCTTCTTGAGAGATTGATCTTATCAGTGGAAAAATTCTACAAATTGCAAAAGAGGACTACACAAGCAAGCCTAACCCAGAGCTGAAATCTCAGACTTTGGTGTATGTAATTCCACGTAAGCATAGACGGGGAAAGAGATGATGTTTCCTGTGCACTCCCAGTTCAGGGCATTGCTTCTAGTTCCATTCTTTCCCCAGTGGAAATTCCAGGACAGTGGGAGCAGGACATGATGCAAGCAGGAAGTTATGAAAAAAGTAACTTGATGATTTACTGGGATTTTCAGATCAACTGGCAGATCCAGATATGAAAAATGGAAATCCAGAACATAAAAGACATGACTTTTCATAATTCACCTTGGTTTCTCATTCTAGTTCCAAAAATGGGAGTGAACTTGCAGATCCCAGGTTTTTACTACCAGGTATTAGCCAGCTGATATTTTCTGTAGTGTCAGACCAATGGGCTAAATATTTCATTCAAGTCAATTTTGCTGTGTGCATGTCAGTCAGTCTTTTTTAAGAATTAATACAAACTGCACAGTGCAAAGAAAAAAATGCCTTTAGGTGAATTTGACAGGAAATAATATAGTTGAAAAGTAAACCAGAAGATTCATTTAGTTAGTCAATTAATAACACATGTTTATAATGCATTTACTCTCTACTGTTCTAGAAGACCAGAATACTGAACAACAGTGAACAAGACTGGTTTCCTTTGATGAAGTTACGACATAGAGGAGGGAGATAAATAATAAAGTAAGCAAATAATTACAGGAAAATGTCTAATAATGATACATGCTATGAAAACAACTCCTTTCTAATATGCACTAGAGTAGAGAGTAGTGAGGGAACAAGAATGGGCAGTTTGGGAAAGGCCTCTCTGAAGAGGCTACCTTTGAACAGAAACCTGAAGGATGGAAAAGTACCAGCCGGCCAAAGATTCAGAGAAAGAACATTCCAGCCAGAAGGAATGTGTGTGCAAAGGTCCTAAATGGGAATAAACTCAGCATTTTTAGGGAACACACACAGAAAAAGGGCAGCAACTGGAGAACAAAGATGAAGATGGGGAGCTCTGAAATGAGGTCAGTGTGATAGGCAGGAGCCTTCAAGGTCGTTGTGAGGAGTTTGTAATCTATTCCAGTACAAAGAGAAGCCATTAGAAGATGTTTCAAAATAAGATAAATCAAAGGACCTAATCTACATTTTTACAAGATCTCTCTGACAGCCACAGAGCATGAATTATAAAGGACTCTAGTGGAAACAAATCCTAAGTATAAGACTTCCAATCAAATCATGTGGATCTTTCTTCAGGTCTTTGTCTAATGGAGACAAAGCCTAAATGGCCCTAATATTGGCCAAATAAGAATTTATATGAACATATTCATTTAACTTTTCTTTTAATTGACAAAGCATCCTCAGGACCAGCCAAAAATGTTTTATGAGCTTAAGATTTCCTGATGATCAAAGGAAGCATGCCAGCATAAGAGGCGTTTCTCTGTTCTTTTCCTACTGTTAGCAGAGTGGCATTTCCTCTCTGAGATTTTGAAAGAACTTAAATCAGAGATTTTGTAAAATTGAAAAAAAAAAGAACTGCCTTTGCTTTCCACACTGACCTCAGCATTCCTTATTTGATGTATATTTTATTATTGAGCAGCTTTTAATTCAGGGTGAAAACTCAACGAATATCTTACTTATAATTGACTTGTAAGGACTAACTCACTAAACAAACAAAAATTTAAAAGTACAGGAAAGAGCACTAAATTACACAGAAGGTATGAGGAAAAGGGCTACACAAAAGGTTTCCCAGATAACCTCTAACTATGGTTTCCTTGTTCTTTATTTACTTTACTAAATATTCTTTCTCTTGAAACCTCATCACAGAACATTAATGAAATTTAACTTATGCAGATCAATGGAGATGGCATTGAAGCAGTTAATTATATTGAAACACATCCAATTCTTTATCTTCCTTGCTTCCCAGTAGTAGAGGTTACTGTGGATGGCAAATTTCCTGGATCTTCGCCTAAAGTTCTTTTCAATAAACCAGAAGTATAAGAGGTACTTGTGACTATGGAGGTACACAAAGGCTTTCCAAGGGACTAAGTTTAAGGTATTACATTGATTCTCTTTTCACACCTCCACTTTCACAGTCACCTGTCTCTGCCTTTAAAAATGGAAGATGCAATTCTCAACCATGCATAGTCTTACTCTGACACATCGTTCTTGTTCAGATATCCCAACGACAATGCGAAACATTGTAGGTTGAGAAAGGATGGCCTGGGTGACTTTCATTCACTTTTTCAACACCAACATCAATCAAGGAATTGTGTGACGTTGTTGTTACAAAACTCCTTTCATTTCTATTTTTTAAATTTATACCAACAAATTTTTTCAACACATACTTTAAGATGAAAAGACAGAAATAAAGTTGATTATAAACTCTATCTCATTCTAGGAATAAATGAGATTCATCCATAGTTCCATGATTTTTTAGAAAAATTAATTTCCATACATTGCATTAAAAGATATACTTCTGATAACATACATGTCTTATATTTAGTGATTATCAAAATGTATAACATGTAGATATGTGTATATAGTGATCAATCGTATACTAATAACTGCAATGATAATCCAGAGGAGTAATCTTTTTAAAATTTATTTTAAAGAAATATAAATTCATCATTTTAATCATTTTTAAGTGTACAATTCAGTGATATTAATTGCATTCACAATGTTGTACAACCACCGTCCCTATCAATTTCCAAAACTTTTTCATCACCCTAAACAGAAATTCTATAACCATTAAACAGTCACTCCACATTCCTCTTCCATCAGCCCCTGATAACTTCTAATCTACTTTCAGTCTCTATCAATTTGCCTAGTCTAGATATTTCTTATAAGTTGAATCACACAATATTTCTCCTTTTGGGTCTGCCTTATTTCACTTAGCATAAAATATTTCAAGATTTATCCATATTGTAGCATGTATCAGAACCCTATTCCCTTTTATGGATGAGTACTGTTCCTATGTGTGTGTGTATGTGTGTGTGTATTTGTGTGTGCATGTGTGTGTTTTGTCTTTCAACAGTTTGATTATAATATGTCTTTGTAGGGGTCTCTTTGAGTCTATTCTCATTGGAGTTTATTGAGCTTCTTAACTGTGTAGATTGATGTATTCCGTCAAATTTTGGGAGCTTTCAGCCATTATTTCTTCAAACATTCTTTCTAGCCCTTTCACTGTCTTTGCCTTCTGGGACTCTCATTAAGCACATGTTGGACAGCTTAATGGTGTCCCACAGGTCCCTTAGGCTTTGTTTACTTTTCTTTATTCTTTCTGCTCCTCTGATTTATATTTTCAGTTGTCCTATATTCAAGTTCACTGATTCTTTCTTCTGCTCGCTCAAATATGCTATTGCAACCCTTTAGTGAATTTTTCATCTCAATTATTGTAATTTTTAGCTCCAGAATTTCTGTTTGGTTCCTTTTTATAATTTCTCTCTCTTTATTGATATTCTCATTTTATTCATACATCATTTTCCTGATTTCCTTTAGTTCTTTGTCCATGGTTTCCTGTAGCTTTTGGAACATATTTAAAACAGCTGTTTTAAAGTCTTTGTCTACTAAGTCCAATTTCTGGACTTCTTCAGGGATGGTTTCTGTTTATTTTGTTTCTTTGAGTGGGCCATTCTTTCTTGTTTCTTTGAGTGTCTTGCATTTTGTTGCTGTTGTTGTTGGAAACTCAACATTTCAATACTATAATGTCATAACTGGAAATCAGATTTTTCCTTTTCCCCAGCATTTTCTTTTCTTTTCTTTCTTACTTTTTCTTGTTGGTGAAGGCTGTAGTAGTCTATTGGCTTGGTGACATTTCCCAACTCTTTTTGCAAAGACACTATTCTTTATCATGAGTGGCCACTGAAATCTCTGTTCTTTAGCTTGTGTTAGCTGGTGTTTTGAAAGAGATTTACTTGAATTTCAGGAGCTAAAAAACAAATGAAAAACTCTCTCCCATTCTTTGTAGATTCACTCTGTGCCAGGGCATTCTTTTGACACTTAACCAGTCTTGCACTGAGCTTAGGGATTAGCCTGAGATGAAATCTTAGGGTCTTCTCAGGCTTTTTCTGAGTATACACATTGCCCTGGGTATATACATGGCTTTCTAACCCCATATGTACACAGTGCTTTGAATGTCCTCATTTTCCAAAGAAACTCTCCTCAGCTTTTGCTGCTGAGCATTGATTAGGTGGTCTATTGTATGTTTCAACCATAATCTTTTGCCTGGGGTATCTGTAGTTTTTAGTTCACTTTGCAGCACTTCTGAGCAATACCCACCACCTTTCCAGCCCAAGCTTCAAGTTAGGTGAAACAGAGACAAGTACCCTGAGTCAGTCCTTCAGTCAGTCCCCAAACAGATTAGAAGAGACATACACAACAATTAGCAAAAAAGAGTCTGCTTTGTTCCCTCCAGAACGAGGGACCAGAGTCCCACACTGGGAATACAGCCTTCTGTCTTCAAGACTAGAGTAGTATCAGGAGAGGTTGGGGCAAGGGCGTGCAAAAACACCTCAAAGCTTTTCTACTTTCTACTTCTCTACTTTCAAAATTTATTTAAGAATCATTTGAGCCACATATTTGAAGAGCACTGCACTATACCACACCATTTCCTTAAATATATACCAAACTGAATTAAATTGAGTTGAATCAGGAACAAATACAAAGGAGAACTAGTTTTGGGTGCTACTAGTGTTTCTTTTTACTCCACCTTACCGCAGCAGTCAACAAGTTGATTAGTGCTTCCTTAAAGCATTTTTCTTGGGCATGTCATGATGGTATGTGCGCCAGATATTCTTTCTACCTTACTGACTATTTCTTGTCAGTCTTTTCTGGTTTGTTCTTATCTGTTCAGCCTCTAAATGTTGCAGTGCCCAAAGACTCAATTCTTTGCTTGCTTCTGTAACTACACCAGGTTCCTGGTTTTTAAATACTATTTGCTGATAACAACCAACTTTATATCTTTGCTCCTTATCTGTCCTCTGATCTCCAAACTGTGGTATCTGTTTACGTTATGTCTCTATTGAATATTTAATAGTTGCAACTTTAATATAACAAATCCTGAAAAGAACTCTTGGTCCTCTCCACTTCCCAAGCCAATTCCTATTCCAATCTTCTCCATTTAAGCTAATTATTCCGTTCTTAACCCACTTGCTCTACCCAAAAGTTTAAGTGTCGTATTTATTTCTAACTTGGCCCACCCTAAATGTATCCAATCCTTCACAAGTTAACTTAACACTCATTTCAAAATATAGACTGAATCCAACAATTTTTCTCTATCTCCACCATTAACACCTGGTCCACGCTACCATTATCTCTGATCAGAATTCCTCCTCCAAAATAATCTTTCTGGTTTATCTGTAATATTTCTTCCACACTGAAGTCAAAGTGATTTTATAAAAAAAGTTAGATCGTGTCACCTCTCTGCTAAAAATTTTCCAATAACTTAGAGTAAAATTCTAACCATCTTACCCATAACCTACAAGACTCTACATCAGAGATTCTCTACTCTGATTACACATTAGACTCATCTAGGGAATGTTTCTTTTAAAAAAAAAAGAAAAGAAAAAGTACTGAGACCTGTTACTACTACAGAGTCTCTAGGGCCAGGGCCTGATATTGGTATTTTGTTAAATATTCCAGGAGAATCTAATGTGCCACCAGGGTTGAGAAAGTCCATTGCCTATCTCTCCAACCTTGTCCTCTGTAATTCATATACAAATTCTGGACTCCAGTCACATTGGCCTTTTCCTTTTCTTCAAACATGCTAAGCTTGTACCACCTGGGGGCTTTTGTACTTGCCATTTCTGAATCTGGAATGCTCTTTCCAAAGGTCTTCAGGTAGCTGATTCCTTTCTATCAATTTTCCTCAATTCAGATATCTATCATGAGGCCCTCAGTGACCACCCATCCTAAATTAGTCTTCTTCCTCCCCATCAACCCAGCCATTCTGTAGTCTGAAATCACCACGTTCATTTGTTTCTGCTTATTTATCTATTATCTCCCACTAGGATGTAAGCACCATGAGAACAGGGGCCTTGTCTGTCTTGCTGTCCATTCTGTCAGTCAGGAAAGGCTGTGTATCACTTGACTTCAGTGATACACAAATCCAAAATCTCACTAGCTTAAAACAATTAAAGTTTACTTCTCACTCATTCTGTATGCTCAGAGCAGCTGAGCTGGGCTTCACTCTAGGACTTAGGCTGGTGGAACAGCTAATATCTGGAACATTGACAGTTCATGAAAGAGGAAAAGGAGCACTTGAAGATCTCAAATTAGATTTCAATTGCTATGGTCCAGAAATCACATATATCAGTTTCACTGAAAACTCATTGGCCAGAAGTAATCGAATAGCTCTATCCAACTACAAAGGAACCAGGAAGTACAATCTTTCCAAGGATTCATGAGGTGCAGAGAGACAGAAAGATTTAATTACTAGTGCAAGTGACCACAGCCATCATATTCCCATTACCATTAACGACACTTCAACACTGTAGGTACTTAGTAAATATCAAATTAATATATTCTGTTACTGGACAACTCTGCCAGCAACTGAGCTATTACATATTTCTGTCACTTAGAAGTGGGACAGGTTTGCCACACAGTGGATAACTTTGATTTACATAATTTTTAACTAGAGGAGACTAAAATATTTTGATCTAATCCCCTCAGTTTTTGTGTTTTTTTTTAAAGATTGGCACCTGGGGTAACAATCTTCTTTTTCTTCTTCTTCTTTTTCTTCTTCTCCCCAAAGCCCCCCAGTACCTAGTTGTGTACTCTAGTTGTAGGTCCTTCTGGTTGTGCCATGTGGGATGCTGACTCAGCATGGCTTGATGAGTGGTGCCATGTCCATGCCCAGGATCCAAACTGGCAAAACCCTGGGCTGCTGAAGTGGAGCATGTGAACCTAACCACTTGGCCACAGGGCCAGCCCCTTATCCCCTCAGTTTTATAGAAACTAAAGTCCAGAAGGCTTAAAAGACTTTTCCAAATTTCTGCTTTTAGTTTTTTAACAGTGAAAATCTGACCAAAATATGGAGCGTTTGCATCACACTGATGAACCCTAAACTGTAGTGCACTATTTTGACTCACCTTACAATGTTATCAAATCTTGACAACTTTATAGAAATTTTCAAAAGTCATTGTTGCTTTAACCACAACACAAACCATTTTAGAATCATCAACCTATTGTACACACCACCATTAGATGGGTTCCTTGCTGTTCAGTCTAAATCAAAGGCACCATGGAAAACTCTCAGACTATTAAAATGGCATGTGAGGCCCTTGCCACAACACCATGTTATAGGAAAACCAGACTGTTGAGTGTGAGCTTGATCCACTTTACTCTGAACTTTTTTGTCACGATAAGTCACATTGTGCCTAAACATCAGTATATTACTAGGTCTAATTTGCTGAACATTCCTTTTCCAGTCCAATTGAAAATTTATCAGATTTTTTTTTCCCAAGGGTTATTAAGGTGGTAAAATGCCTAAATTGCTGAGTTGGTAAGCAGCTGAGCTTCAGCATGAGTATTAAGATGCAACGTAAGCTCTTGACTTCTTAGTGTCCTAGAATACGCTGTAGGGTTCTTCATGACTTGGTCTTTGTCAGCTACCCCCAGCTTATCTTCCACACCCACCATCCAAATGTGCGTCAGTATTTCTCCAACACACAATGCTTTTCTTGACGCCACATGTTTGCTGATAATGATTTTCTTTGCCTGTGCAATGACTGTTTTCTTTCAGTCCCGGTTTGTGTGCCGTCTCTCAGAAAGCTTGTCTTGATCTCCTTTGTCTATGGAGATTGAGCTCCTACTCTCTGTGTCCTTTTCTGTGTTCCTTCTTAATTCTTAAGCCAGAAATATAGTATATCCAGGATAATGCCTAGTCCATGGAAGAGTTTCTAGAAATAAGAATTCATCAATTGATTGATTAATTAATTAATGGCTCTCATTTGCTATGTAAAATTGGATTAATTGCTTGATTTTTTGTGTCTCTCCCATTAGATAACGTGTTCCTTAAGAGCAGGGACTATGCCATATTTATCGTTAAATCAGTACCTGTCATGGCAGTCGGCACAAAGAAGATGCTCTCTAAAAATCTGCCAAACTGAATCTAAATTGCACAGATATTCCAAGAAGTTAGGGCTCGTAATTTATGAAGTCCTCACAGTAATGTTTAAGAACGAATATATTAATTTATGAATTCCTCACAGTTATGTTAAACCAAGGCAAATCTAAAAACCATTTGTGAAGCAAAACATTTGGTTCACCAAGGGAATGTAACGGTTCAAATGTGTTTTTGGTTGGAATGTTTACTCTACTAACAGGCATTTCTAAACTGTGTTTTTGCTGTTGAGGCTGAAAAAATTTGTTTTAAAGGTTTCAGGACATCAAGTGTAAAAAACATATCTAGCCCTTACTTCCACTAGAAAAGTGATTGTCAGTAGAAATGTTTGCAGACAAGGTTTCAGCTTCACATGGTTGCAAAATGTTTCCTTGGGTGAAATGTACTTTAAATGGAAGGAATTCTGTTTGCCAGCTCAGCTACTAACATCATTTCATTAACTTGGAAGCCAGTGTATTGTTGGAAAGTAAAAATAATATTGATTCCACATGATAACAGAAGAGCAACAAAAGAAAATAACATAAAGATGAAAATAACAAAAAAGGAAAGAAAGAACATTCTCAATTCTTTAAATATAATCTTCAATCATAAAGCACTGTATAAGGCAGTATTAAAATTATATTTTCAAATAGCCCTTGATAAAGTGTCTCGCAGAATGATATTTACAATATAATATAATTTATAGTTTCTACAAACATGCACATATCTGCATGAGTTAAAGGTCTTCAAAAGTATATATAAAAGATACACAGTACCACTTATCAATACACAAATCAACAGCCATGGTTCTCTGAGAGGAGGAAAAGATAGGGAACTTTAGTATTATCCATAATCTTTACATTTTTTACACAGAAAACACATATTTGTAAAATTAGAAATTACTGTTTAAAATATCTTTCAATGGGAGAGATTTAATGAGAGTTAAAATATAAAATGATTGATTGTATTAGGTAATTTTTAACATCCTTTCACTCTACGATTAAATAATTTTATTAATTTTACACTTCTGAAGGGAATTTAAAAAGAATCCACATAGTTAATAGAGTTAATGTAAAGTGGTTTTTTTGGTTGTTACATTTTTAAAAAGTATGAAAATGCTTTCTCCAAAACAAACAAAAAATATAATTCTGACTTAATTGTATTTTGCTCTAAAATTATTTTTATCATAATTTGATCCAGATTTTCTTATAGAACATGAAGAAGAGACTTTCTCAGTGTTTTTTCTTGTGTGTGTGTTTTTCCCAGTTTCTAAATGAACATCTGAAATATGGAAAATAAGATAAACTTCTAATAGTAAGTAATAAAGTAATAAACTTCTAAATTTTCAAAACACTTATCTAATTTAAAACTTTTTTATCACTACAAATATAGTGGCAAATTAATAACTATCCATAAAGAAATATTTGAATGAATTATGACAAATCCCCACCAGGTAATATTATGCCACTATTACAAAGAGTGAATCAAACTTATGTCAATTAATTTGAACAGATTTCCGTAGTGTATTGTTAAATGAGAAAAGTAATATTTAGAGAAATGTGTTAAATTATGTATTGCTGCATGGCAAATTATCCCAAAACTTAGTGGTTTAAAGCAACAACAGTTATTATCTCAGAGTTTCTCTGGGTCCAGAAATCCAGGCATGTCTTAATAGGGTCCTCTGCCCAAGGTGTCTCACAAGGTTGCAATCCAGGTTTTGGCCAGGGTTGCAGTTATCTGAAGGTTCAACTGGAGCAGGATCTGCTTCTAAGCCCACTCAGGAGTTGTTGGCAAGATTCAGCTCTTTACAGGCTGTTGGACCAAGAACCTTAACTCCTCACTGTTACCCAAGGCCACCTTCAGTTCCTGCCACTTGAACTTCTTCAAAAGGCAGCTCACAACATGGCACCTGGCTTCTTCAAGATGAGCAAGCAAGAGAGAGTGCCAGTGAGACAGAAATCAGTTGTTTATGATCTAGTCTTGGAATTGATATGCCGTCATGTTTGCCATATTCATTAGAAGCAAAGCACTAGCTCCAGCCCACATTCAAGGGCAAGGGATTAGCCAAGGGCATGAATACCAGAAGGAGGGATTGTGAGCCATTTTTGAAGGTTTCCTCCCACAAATTTAATATGATACCATTTCTGTTAAGCAAATGAGACCAATATCCACATTTTACAATTATACAAGTCTTATATACATATTATGAGCACGGAGAAAATTAGAGAAGGATATTCCACAGGTTAACATGGGAAATCTAAGTAACAACCTACTGGGGAGAAGTAAGAAATAAGAAAAAAAGAGACTTCACTAAAACAACAATAAACAAACATATGTATGATATGATCTCTGTATATAAAATCATATATTTGTATGTGTGTATGCTTATGTGTAACCATTATATACTATTAGATATTAAATTTTAAAACAAACATTACCAGAGAGCTTATAAAAAAGAAAGCTAAAGTTACTTTGTCAGCCAATGGAACACTCCACAGTGAATAAAATTTACTGAGTTCTCTGAAGAGAAAGTAAGGATTTTCTAAGTGTTATAAAGGTGGAGTTAATGGTGATTATACCAATTAAGATTGAAAATGAACTCTGGACAGGACAAAATGAGTCTATAGAACCATACCCCTTTGGTTAAACATTTCCTGCTGTGCCTTGGTCAGGAAAGAGTCTTTAGTTGGGTCTACTAAGGGACTGGTATCTTGGTATCACTCAAAATGCATAGTTATTTATCAGCTTCAACTGGTTGGACCCAGTTGTGCTAGAATACAACATTCAGTTTCATTGTCTCAAGGCTCTGTAAAGGGGAATTCTTTCCTATTTTTTAATCAGGAAGAAAGAAGCTAGTTGCAGAGAAATGTGTACAGTATGGTTCCACTTCAGTAAAAGCAAAAGACAAGAAACCACGTGTATTCATTGCATGTATGCTTGTATATATTGCTGTAAGCATAGTGCTGTGAAAGGATGGGAAGGTAGCCAGGTGAAATCACTAGTTCCTAATTTTTACCATATTTACCTATATAGAGTGTTGTCTCCTAGTAAGGTGTTCCCAGTTCACCTAAGACTGAAAGATTCAAAAGTAAAGTTGGGACATAGGACGTTCAATGTGAAAGCCAGGAAAGTTCCAGGCACCCAATTTCTTGTTAATAATAAGCACGTATTACTTTTGAACTTTGAAAACATCAGATAAAGAAGTAAATGCTTGCTTTGGCTGGATTTAATGATTTTGGAATGTTCTGAGAAAAGAATTTTAGCTCCTTTAAAAATTATTCACTGGCCGTGATATCCTGTGGAAGTCCTTTTCTGACGGGACCAGGAAGCAAGGCCATCAGCTGAATGTGAGGATGGTGGAGCAGTGCAGGCAGTTTGAGAAGAGAAAAGAACTGGAGTAGCCATCTACGAGAGGGGAAAGTGAGTTGATAAGGGAAGTGAGGTTGACTTGCTGAGCTGTAGAATGTCCAATTGCAGTTTGAAGTCATGAATTTAAAGTGAGACCAGTCTCCATAGGTGTGTTCTTTTCCCCAGCTATTTCCAGCTGCTCAGGCAGAGCATCTGGGCAAGCAGAGCTGGGTTTCTCTAGCATTGGGTTTCTGCTAGGAGGGTGGTAAAGAAAGAGAGGGGAAAGGTGGTTGAGAATGTATGCAAGGGAGAGAGCATGATGATTGACCATGGAGAGTAACCTAATACACAAGGAAATGAGGACAAGATTGGGGATGAGACATAGTGAAAAGGTAATGGAATCAAAGGTGGTAGAGTAGCAGAATTGTAGGTGGTGGGAAACTAGAGGGAGAGCCAGAAGGATAAGCAGTGGTGATCAGAGTGAGAATGAGGGCTATGTCTTGAAACAGACACTTGGTTGGGCTTCTTTTCCAGAGAATCCAGTTGGGGCTCATGGTTGTAGCCATTCTGATAACATGCACAAACAATAACAGAGCACCTCTTCACCCTGACATATCACCAGTGCTAACAGATTGAGAGTGAGATGATGGAGTGAGGCAGTTGTTGGTGATGACAAGGACACAGAGCATGTGGAAGAAAAGAGGTGAAGAAGCTGAGGAACCAGTTCCTTGTGTCGAAGTTAAAACTATCAAGAATTATGATGAATGGTAAGGCAACAAACACAAATAAGCAAATAAAAAACTCTGAGTCTGTTCAAAATACAAAGATAGTAGAACTCACAAAGAAAGAGTGACATACAGTGAATGAATGATTTAGGACCAATATAAGATGCCGTTTGAAAAGCAATTTTGAACCACCAGAGAAGTCAAGCAAAATTAAGAGCAGTTAGCACCCAACAAGGAAAAAGAGCTATTTTAGAGGTTATTTGCACCCTTCATTTGAATGGCTGTTGAAAAACATGTATTAATATGTAGCCATGAGTTAGGAAGAAAACAGAAACTACCTGTAGCTGATAGCAGCCCAAATTGTAGAGAAGTGGCAGGAATACCATTAAGGTAAACAAAGTCACCAAATGTATCCTGAATTTTTACCCTTTTTACCTTCATGAATTACTGGCTTCAGAGTAATGAGAAATATACCAAATACGTATAGCAAATGCTGATACACTGATTTCTCAGTGAAGTATAGTTTTGTAGGGAAAACACATTTGGGTTGCCTTTGCTTGCTGAACAACATATTTCTCTCTATTAATCCATGTCTAAAGAAAAGCTACTCAGTAAGTATAAGGGGGAATCTGCCCGCCTGAGACTGCCCACCTGAAGTGCTGCTTTAAATTCATTAAGCCTCTCCCAGGCCTATCGCCCATTGTTACTTTTTGTGTGTGTGAGTGATAAACAACATGGAACTATTGACCAAATTCATTACATTTCTTCAGAAATTCTAAAAAGTTATGGCGTCTCGAAACACAACACCAGGTTGGGCTTCCTTTCCAGAGAAGCCAGTCAGGACTTCGTGTTGTAGCCATTCTGATAACGTGTACCAATAATAACAGAGTGGCTCCTTACCCTGTCAAATCACCAGTGCCAACTTTAGAGACCCAGATTTCCTACGGTGAGCATTTAAAGACCCCATAACATTTGGAGGCTTCTGTAGCATCTTATTTTTCTTGGAAGAAAAGGTACAAAGAGGAAAGACACGTTAACAAAAAAAAATTTAATAATAGTAATAATGTGCTCTGGAGAATACAAATTATTTAACCAGGGGGTGTAAATCTCCAAGAAAGGTCCTTTAAGAAAATGTTTACATTCATTTTTTCATATAAAAGGACTCACCTAACAATGCATTACAAATAAAAACCATAACACTGTTGATGATCTCAGCTGGAGTGCAAGGATAGAATGCAGACCAATTTATTGCCAACTGGTTTACAAAAGTTATAGTCTCAAATCCAGGGAAAAGAGAGAAAGAAAAAGGTTTTGGGCATAGAAGGTAGGAAATGCATTTTCTGATCATCAAATATGAACAAGCTTTGTGCTTGGCGCTTTATAGAAATTTTCTTATTTAATCCTAAAACTAACTTTGTGGTAAATAAACCGGGTACGCTGTTAAGGAAAGTGAAGCTCAATGAACTTAGCATATTGTTCAAGGTGACACAGCTCGTAAAAGGCAGGCCTTCGTTTATCTGACTTCAAAGCCAGTGAAAGGCACATAAAGTAATTCACTAGGGTATTTTAACATCTTTATTTCAAAAACCAAAAAATCACAATGGAAGTAATTTTAAGGCTCTATGCCCTGCTCCTGCATATTTACTTAGATAAAAATTCACGGAGCCTAAATACACCAGACACATGATGTAACTTAAAGTCAATTTAAGGTTGTTAGGCGAGGTAGGTGCCTTTTATGGCTCTTTCTGACCCTGAACTCTGATGGCATTTCAACGCTCTGAAAAAATGATAAGTGCAGGATTAAATGCACTAATAGTTAAAATTAAAGGATTAACCTCAGGGTTTATAAATAGGTGGCTGGTGGACCAAACATAGCCCTCAGACGTGTTTTCTGCGGTCAGAATTGGGTTTGAATTTGACAAGTTGTGCAGTCTCTAGTTTGCTACAGGCTTTCCTCTCCTCCTCCCTGTGATCTTAAGCCCAGTCAGATTCACATATTTATGTTACCTGCCTGACCCTCGGAGGCATTCGAGTTTGTAATCCCTGGACACAATGCTGCAGAAGTTTCTTCCAGCTCTCATACTCTATGATTATTTGATTTAGAATTACTGAAATATGTACCCAAAGCTATCAAAACATTAAAGAAAAGAAAATTCTAACACAATTTGCTATGAAGAAACGGAATTTTTTTTAAAGGCAGAGACTTTCTGATCTTCGGAAGACATCAGTTATTTGTGGAAAAGGAAGATGGGAAGGTGGCGTGTCCTTAGCATTTAACTGGAGTGAAATCTTTATGTTCTAATCACATGTGAAGTAATCAGTGAATGTCTGTTAGATATCAGCAATGTGCATGGCACTAAGCTAGACACTGAGAAATATACGTAGAGGTGTAACACGTCTGTCATCATCCAAGAAGCAGTTTCTCATCTAGTTTATAAATTAACACTACATCAGCCTTTCAATGAACTGTGTGCCTGGGTCCCTGAAAAGTGTCAGATAGATTTTAAAACGCTAACTCAAGATTATTGTTTCCTATGAGATGAACACAATCAAGGAGACATATTTGGGGAAGATAAAAAATTGCCAGTCATGTTTCTTTCGGCCATATTGAATTAAATGAATGGCAAAATAAATGGTTTAGGAGAAAGGGGGATGTTTTTAAGTTGATCAAATAAAGTGATTCACTGCAGGTGCCCAAGAGGCTCAGAGAGGTGAGCATGTAATCATTAGGTGTCTCGTTCTCCATCTTCTCCTTCTCATTATAAGAATTCTTGCTCAGAAAGTCAGATTTTCCTCTAGGTTCCAAACATAGTACCCTTCTAATTTTGGTGATATCAGGCAAAATATGTCTATCCTCTAACAAAGGTGAAGCTTGTGACTAAGGCTTGTCCTCTTTTGTTAATTTGCCTGATAACTGCTATCTAATGAGTTGATGTAGACTTTTAGAACAATGACCAGCACATAGTAAGTGCTTAATAAATATTAGATGTTTATAACTTTGACTGTCCTCATCATCATTATTTTGGCTCTGATTTTAAGAGCCTCCTTCTTCATTAGTGGGCTCCTAAGGTTGGTAACTGATATTTTACAATATGATTTCACTTTACAGTGAAATACTTGGGAACTCTCCAGGTTTGCAGGGGGAAAAAAACCCTCAGAATATGGAGCAGTATATACCTGTCGGGAGAAGTGAATACTGGCCAAGAAGATGGCTTGCGTTACTTACAGCATAGCACCCAACCCGTTTACCTTGTCTCTGGACAACTGAGCTACACAGCTGCCACACCGCCTTACATGTTACAGTGCTCAGTTTAAACTCTATCACAGTAAAATTAACAAATAGCTCACAGAAACATTAGGAAGTGTTAATGTCTTCATACATTCCCCAAAGAGGAATATTTAAATCTTAAATAAATCGGGAATCGTTAAAGATAGAAAGTGACTACAAATATGAAGTGGGATAGGAGCAGGAGTTTAGAAATGGAACTTCCCTGTGACTATACTTGATGTTTGTTGATTGCTCTCACAGCCCCAATGCTTTTCCATATGTTATCATCACTACTGTTTCCCAAGTTCATTATCTGCCTTCCCCACTGTACCGTGATCAGCTTGGCTGTAATTTTGCTCTCTGTTAGGTCCCCAGGCCTTGCAGAGATCCTAGCACATAATGAGCTAGTAGTACATCATGGTGAGTAAATAAATGAAAGAAATTGCAAGGGGCACGTTCACTCTTTAACTGTGAAACTGACTGATTTTGTGAAAATTCGTCAAAATCAAAATCAAGTTTCATGATCTCAAGTTCACTATCCAACAAGAAAACCCTTGATGTTTTTGAGATTACTCAAAAACATTTGAGATTACTCAAATCATCATTTATGTACCCTGACTCTATAAAATTCTCTACACTCTAATTTTTTGGCAGACATTTGTTACAAGAATTTCAGCCAAACATATTAATTTGGATTATCATAGGCAATAAAACCTACTGTAGATTCAGAGTCAGAAGAGACCGTCTGACATATGCAAGGCCCTGAGCCGGCTGCTTCATGTGTAACTGTTATAACTTCATGTGTATTAAAGTTACAGATGAAGCAGCAATCCTATAACAAAAGCACGGTGATCCCAGAGTGCGTATGAGTAAACTGAGGCTCCCACTGGTAAACTTAACCTGCGATTAAACAGCTGCTATGTGGAATGGCTAGGCTTCAAACCAGATCTCTCCAGTTCCAAAGTCCATCCTTTTTTCACGATGACTTGCTAAAAAACAAATAAAATTCAAGTGAAAATATGTTCATGCAGGTTTATAAATACATAAAGAAATAGAAATTCTAACAAACATATAATCTAACGATTTAATATGAAGGCCCAGCCTAAGAATACAAAATCCATTGGCTTTGGTTCAAATTATTACTGCTAAATAATCTCATTGCAGATGCGGAAGTATTTTTCCACCATCTGAAAAATCCAATTCTGTAATAAAGATCAGTATGATGCATTGGTTTTTTGCTATAAGAACCTGAAAATGGTTTTCCCCACATTTGTATTTTGAAAGTAACCTCTTTATAAGGATAGAAAAGGATATGAGCTTGTACTATGTTTTCAGGTGTAAGAAATCAAATATCATAATTTTTGACTGCCAATATTTACTTTAAAATAAGGAAAGAAAGAGATTTCCTAGGACATGCTTTCCCTAGAACCATTTTCATCTCCAAATCAGGAAATAAAAAGAGTTTTCAAAAGCTTGAGGAATTCTAGGCATTAGTGTTAACTATACGCCCAACGCGTGACTGGATGAAGATGCTACATCTCTAGAAAGATGAGAGTTGCGACTATAATAATTATTGGGAGACGTCCATCATCTTTTACACCTCAAAATTCTCTATTAAAATCCTATTCAGGGAATTGTCTGTGTTCAACTCCCCCACCCCTGGGAATTCCTACAGCTATATTTCTAAAGAAGGCAATATTGTGCTTACCCATGGAGAGGAGGAAGTTAATCTGCTGAGCTGTTGTCCTGTTCTTTAAAAATACCAAATCACTGACAGTATTGATTTTTGGCTCTTTATAAAACTTTAACTCTTCAGAATTTAATATGGAGAAACTAATGTTGAAAAAAAAGACCTTTCTCTTTCGACAAGCTCAGTGCTTTAAGGGTAAACAAGTATTTTGTGAATTGGTCCACTGAATGACAAGCCAACAGATTTGAAGCCAGCTGTCACCTTTTATTAGTCACACCCATAAATCCAGCCTGGAACTGGGATTGTTCCCAGTGTCCCTGCATCACAGACAGGGTATTGAAGGGAGCCCGTTGAGAGAGGGTGTCATTTCTCCCTTTTTAGAGCATTTTATTTGGAATTCTGAGGGATTGGCTGTGTTCTGTGGATTGATCTCCTTGCAAATTTCCATAAGGGAAAATAGGTGACATATATTCTTCTTCTTTCCCTCTCTCAAATTGTCTCCCTTTCAATCATATATTTAGATACTAGTCCTAACGCTTTAAATCTAAAATTCATCAGTCCCCATCAATACAATACTCCTGTTTTGTCCTTCCTCCCAGAAAAGAATTCTGCCTTCTTGTTACTAGATCTCACGGGCTCACAACATTACTAAATAAGTATAATAACCATAGCTGAGCCTTCATGTTTTACCATCAATATGAATTTTAAAAGAGTGTCATCAAGAAAATCATCTTCAAAGATATTTTCTTGCATGCTTAAGTACTGCTGCTGAGATGAAACTGGAATGACTATAGCAGTTCTGCCATCCTGGGCTTTTTGGTGTTCTGATTCTTTCCTCACTAGCAGAGGCAGTGAATTTAACACTCAGATTTGCTCTGACAGGCTGACAACTGATATCACAAGACCACAGCTAAGAGTGGTTTATTACTTTTAGTGGGATTTATTTAATTCAGTCTCACAGCCTGAGGGTGGGGTAAAGATTTAACTTGAAATTAAATTCCAGCAGGAGACCTTTTAATATAAGAAAAATGGGCAGAAGGATAAATGACATGCTCAATTGCAACGAATTAAAAAAAAAGCCTATATTTAACATGGAGAAAAAAATCCCACAAAATCATTTCAGTTGTTTGACAGATATGGAGAGAAAAAGTGCAGATGAACCAGTAACGATGATATAACTTAAAAGAGAATAATCTAAAGGAAAGTTTTTGACACACTAGAATTTCTTCAATCCATCCAGGAAAAAAAATAAATCCAGTTTATGAATGCTTTCCGTCAATGTCTGAATAAGTTAATAAGAAATCCCTAGTGTTCTTGTATTGTTTAACGTTAAACTATACAAGAATTCTGAATGAAGTAGTTCAGTCTAAGCAAAGCCATGGGCAGAAATTACTCTGGTTTTTAACCTGAACACAGGGAATGCTTACACTCAAAAATTTGGTACATGAAAGTGGTACTCATTTGTATTATGTGGTTAGGAAAAGTGGAGTTATATTGTAATCGGTGATCCAGACAGATGGGAAACTTAAGACTTATTGGAGAGTTATGATCATGGTCCTCTGAGATCATTTACATGGAGAAAAGGAGAGACCTTGTGGTCGATAGATATTGGAATATCAAGGGTATATTTGCTTTCTGTGGTAATATTTTAGTGACTTGGACTTCCTCATAAAAAAAAATGACTGTTTCATAAAAGTGTATCAAACTTGAATGCTTTCTATTAAGAGCATATCTAGCTTTGAGGCATTTGGGAAATCAATGCCAAAGAAAGAGGAGGCTACAATAAGCAGAATGGCAATTTGCCTCACTCTGTGTTAAAAGACATTCCAGTTCAGTCCAAGCTTCAGAAATGAGGTTCCAGATCACGCCAGACCTGGGGCCCTGGGGCAGTAGTGAGCCTGGCTCTAGACAAAATTACAAAAGTTGTGACCTTTTCATTCACTAACTGCTCTGCTTTTTTGCTTCTTTCTACTCTTCCGGAACCCAAGTTTTCATGGCTCTCCAAGGAACCTTTCTTTGAAACCCCACACCCACTTGTTAAGGAGCTGTTCTGCTTTCCTCTTCCTCACAAAAACCTGAGCTGTGTTCATTGGATCTAAGTGATTAAAATATTGTCAAATGATTAATAAGTGATAGTAGCTGAATGCAGGGGATCCCGTATTATCTTGGTTCATGGCATCCTTAATTGCCTCAGTAATGGTTTCATGGCATCCTTGGGCCAAAATAAATACCCGACAGTCTTAGTCATTAAATACTTAGGTCCAAGCACCTTAATAAACATTTGTGTCCTAAAAACTTAGCACCAGGGCCGGCCCCATGGCCAAGTGGTTAAGTTCGCACACTCTACTTCGGTGGCCCAGGGTTTGGCCCATTCAGATCCTGGGTGCAGACCTAGCACCACTCATCAAGCCATGCTGAGGTTGTGCCCCTCATATCAGAACTAGAAGGACCTACATCTAGAATATACAACTATGTACTGGGGGTCTTTGGGGAGAAGAAGAAGAAGGAAAAAAAAGATTGGCAACAGATGTTAGCTCAGAGCCAATGTTTAAGGGAAAAAAAAAGACATTTCTTAAAAAAAAACTTAGCACCTATTGAACACTACACAAACTTCCCAAATTGTGGAATCAGACTGGACTGCACCATTCTCACTGAAAGGAATGTAGCAATCAATATTAGAAATGTTAACTACCTTGAGCTAGTAGTTCACATGATGTCCAATAGATGTTGCCATGTTTTTCCTGAATTTTAAAGTATCCTGTGGTGCCTCTTTGAGTTTGCAGTGGGGCCCCAGGTGATCTCAGTGCTTAGTTTGAGAACTATGGGCTTACTGTATTATCTGTATTAACTCTGCATTTCAACAGAGATGCTCATTGTTTATGAACTGACTGTTGGTGCCAATTTCACACACTATGGTAGACTCAACTAGCAGAGAGATCTGGAGAGAGTTATTCTTCTGATGCCTCTGATCCCACCACTCACCAGCTTCCTAATCCACCGAATGATGATAAAACCCTAGTCAGAATCTATCACATTCTTATTGGCTTATCCAAAGTCCTAAGACCCCCCAGGAATAATTCTACTCACCCCAACTCACCTTCAAATTATTAACACTTTTTTAATAATCCCACTGTAATTTATCAATGATTCTTTTCTTTAGAAAGAGTCTGAGCAGTGACGGTCAAACCTCTGACACAATGAAAGATATAAGCCCTCCTAAGTAGGTAAATCACAAACAATGGCCGTGACCATTTAGAGGGCAAATATTTGCCTGCATCTGGCTCTCAGCATTCCCATCTAATCTGGACACACAGAATACAGTGCAATGAGCATCTTCTCTTGCTAGCGTCTGTGTTTCTGTGGAACCGTTTGTCCTTCAAATTTGCCCCTTATATGATTCCTCTACAATGTCCTTGTCTCGAATCTCTCTTGTATGAATTTGAATGCCATCAGCTGTAAGTAGCTTGACACAAAATTGCCTTAATTCAATGGCTCTTCATCCTTGCACGAGCTTTTGCCTTATCTTCTTCGTAGGTGAACTTCACCCACACATTGGTATCCGAAGTGCCTATTGTGGCTCTAGGCCTATGGCCATAATCAATCATTCCTATAACAAAAGAAAGAGAATCACTTCCAAAAGCTCTCCCAAAAGAATGAGAAAGAACTTTCTCAAAAGCCCCTAGAAAACTTTTTACATCCTACTCTTTTTTTTTTGGTACAATGACTTTTCAACCCAAAAAAACACTAAATAAATACTCTCTGAGAAGTGATATTTTAGATAGAAGGTGTTTCCCTGTTTACTAATATTATTTTTAAGTGACGTTGAGTGCAGGATAACTGTCAGCTAGCCCCCAAACAGACTGAAGAGCAGGTGAATAAAATGGTGCAAGAAGAAAAATGCCCTTTCAAAGGATGATTCTTTATTCTCACCTACGATCCAACCACTTGGAAGTCTCATTTCTTTGGTGAGTTATTACATTGCATTTAAGATAGAAACTATATTTATTTGCTTGTAAGTGATTATTTCCTACTTACATAAAATTTTCATTGTTCAAAAATGATTGTTTCTATTTGTGGTTTGGGATGGAACTCCTCATAAATTTTCCTATTAGAATTAATAAATTTTTTTTCATTTAAGAGCTCTTTACTTAGTGGCAGCTTTTTCAGAAAAGAGTTAAAGGCATTAAACAAGAGATAGGTGTATACCGAAAGCAGTTTACTTCTTAGGTGATTTGATAATTGAGATATCACCATATTTTTTTTCTACAGCGAAGTTAAAGTGAAGGCCCATCTGCTGATGAATAGCATAACCAGATTGTAGGTTAATTAGCTCCCAAGTGCCCTGTATGTATTTATACCATCAAAAGATCAAAAAGTACACATTTGAGCATGTCTGAAACTGGAGCTCCCTTCTACTGAAGTCAAGTGTATGCCAAGTAAATAGTCAAAAGGTAAATATGTGCTTTTACAAATACATTATATGGAAATCTTTATGCTGAAAGTTATTGGTAAGGAATACATTAAATATGTTTTTTTTATCTTCAGATTCCTAATGATGATATAAATATGTTTATTTTTCTAAAAATCTTCATACTGAACGACCCTAGAACATAAGCCCCTTGAATGAAAGCTATTCATCTTATATAGGGAATGCGAATCTCAGACCAAAGAGTATAATATGTGAAAAAATTATTTTTTCTTATAATTTAACTTAATTTCTGTTGTATTTCAAGGCCCCTTCCAAACAAGCTGGCCGAAGACTGTAATGTCATTCTTGTCCCCAGGATTGTGTCAGGGATCTGGTGGATTTATACAGTGCTAGGACAATGGGAGAAGGGGACAGGTTGTGTCCCTGAGGCATCTGACCACACATTTCCACCAACATAATCATCATCCCAATCCAGGAGCTCTTTCCTGTGCCACACCGAAAGACGCTGGAATCCTTCCGCAAGAATGTGACATCCCCGCGTCTCCTTGCTGCTTACCCAGAAAGATCTCTTCTGTCTGCTGAGCGATGCTGGAAAGTGCTCTGTGGAAGGTTGACCCGCATGGCTTAAAAGAGTTAACCCCGTTATAATGTAAATATACTTCACAGAAGAAAAGATGTAACGAGGCAATCATTTTCTTCTGGTGTGAATTAGTGCTAGAGTTTTTCTTAGGAGCATGTTCAGGCAGGGAGAGAATACAATGTCAGATCCCTCAATGGAAAAGGAAGCTCCCCCCAAATACTGTCTCACCACATACCACACTTCTCCTCCTCCTGTTTTTTTCATGTACAGCTTATGATTTTTGTTTAAAGCCTAATAAACTGGCAGATGGGGATTGTTTCCATTTCCTATTGTCTTTATGCTGTTTTTTAGCCGAAAGTTCTTAACTGACAAGTTTCTAACTTTAATTTGTATGGGTACTTTGATATAATCAATTCTTAAGAAAACCCAGGCATTCAAATAATAATGAGCCTCATTAATACTAATTTCTGTGGATTGTTGTTTCTAGATTTTTCCAATGTTTAGAGTTTTTTCCCCTTATGAAAGGGCCCAATTCTCAACACACACACACACACACTCTCTCCCTCTCTCTCTCCCTCTCTCTGTGTTTCTCTCCCTCTCTCTGTCTCAAGCCATAAACTAAGAGACTAAGAAGTAACCACATGGAGATAAATATGAATGTGTTTGCTTTTGTATATAAAGGAACTGAAGCAAAGTGGCTAAATAAGTTATGTATTTCAATTTGCTTTGACTAATGGAGGATTTTTGACTGAAAAAAGAAAGCAAGTTGTCTAGGGCACTAGTTGCAATTAGGATACAGTGGAAATCCATTTTGAATGTCATGAGAAAAAGTAGAAAAATGTACAAAAATAATTTGTTTTAATATAATATTTGCATTTGTGTACCTTTTACAATTCATACCAGTTCTACACATTTTTTTAATATACTTTTTGGTGAGAAAGATTGGGCCTGAGCTAACACCGGTCACCAATCTCCCTCTTTTTTTTTTTTTCTCCCCAAAGCCCCAGCACATAGTTGTGTATCCTAGTTGCAAGTCATTCTAGCTCTTCTATATGGGATGCCGCCACAGCATGGCTTAATGAGCAGTGCGTAGGTCCACACACAGGATCCAAACCTGCAAGCCCTGGGCTGCCAAGCAGAGCACATGAACTTAACCACTCAGCCATGGGGCCAGCCCCTACACATTTTTATTTTTTATTTTTATTTTTTCAATTTTTCCTTTTTCTCCCAAAGCCTCCCCCCAACCTACATAGTTGTATAATTTTAGTTGTCAGTCCTTCTAGTTGTGGCATGTGGGACACCACCTCAGCATGGCTTGATGAGCGGTGCTAGGTCCGTGCTCAGGATCTGAACCCGCAAAACCCCAGGCTGCCCAAGCAGAGTGTGCGAACCCAAGTGCTCAGCCACAGGGCCGGCCCCCACATTTTTAATATACCCTGAAAAGACTAATTAGGTCACATGATCCCCTCTAGCATAAGTTAGCCACCTTCAAAACAGCGCTTGGCAGGAACACATCAGCCAGAAGCGTGGGCCACCTCAGAGTTAGCAGCAAGGGAGATCTCTTCATCCACAGAGCTTTAATTTTTGCTATTTATTTCTCTTTTTTTTTCTCTTGTCTCACTTTTGCAGCCCAAATATTCTTTGTAACTTCTAAGCTATTTGCCCATGAGTTATAAAGTTGTCAATAATTATTTTCTATATTCCCCTTTTAAATTCCCACTTGAATCTTGTCTCTAGTTCCTCTGTTTTTCTCAGGATTGAGAAAATGGATGAAGACTATGGAGCTGTGTTATAAAGTAACCTTGAGAGTAGTCACTCTCTGATTGCGGCGCTGTTGTGGTCCTGGGGAAGGCCAGCCATTGGCTGAACTAAAACCATAGGCAAGGTTCCCTAGTGAGAGAGAGGTTGGCTGAGAACCAGGTTCAGACTCTTCTGGGTGACACCATGCATCACAGCCTTCCAATTACATAAGAGTGTGCTTACTTCATTGGACTAGAGCTATAGCTTTAACAGGTCGTTAAATCATGGGTCAATTAAAATTAAATATTCCAGGAGCATAAAGGCAATAGTAAAGATCAGAAAAATTTACTTTCAACATAACGTCTAAGTCAAAGCAGGGCTCTCTCCACGTAAATGTTGATGAAAGAAGGGGATGTTGTAGCTTGAGGAACAGCATGTTCAGATGGAATGCTGGAGTAGAGGGCTGTGCAAATACCAGTACACTGGGCACCAAGCTCAGCAAAGGCGAGGCAGAGGAGAAAACGATGGATGAGCATGATTGAGTGGCCTTTGGTGTCACAAGATGAAAGTCTGTGTCTACCTTATTTCTTCATTGGAGCACTTGTTCTTTCTGAACATACCTGGTGCCATTGATGGTCCTCATTGGAACTTCTCCTATTAGCTGAATTCCTGATCCAGCCCTAGTCTGTCCCAGCCCACCATCTTGGCGTAACAGGTACTATAGTGAACTTCTCTCCCAATTTTCTTCCCAGTGTATAACAGCTAAGTACTTGCTACTTCAAACTGAGCATACCACTGTAGTAAAATCAGACTGTGTAAATCCAAACTCACACAAAGAGAGGCAGGATTTGATGACTGGAAGAGAGTTTAGGCATGATCTTCTTTCTCAATCTAACTGCCACTCAAAACTTTCCTAGTAATGACATTCTTCCAGTCACCTAGGAAAGAAACTGTAGTTTTCACTCTTATTTCTATCTTACCTTCCACATCAGTTGCTAAGTCTCAAATCTTTTTGAATCTGACTTCACAATATCTCTTACTTTTGTCATTAATTTGCCATTCCCACTAAATCTATTCTGGTTTTAATTAACTGACTCATTCTAGATGCATGGCTAGCTCCATGAAAGAGTAAAGTCTTTGAAATTAGGTAAATTGGGGTCAACTTCCAACTCTTCCACTTACTAGATATCTGACATCGGACAAATTTGTTCATCAATCCAAAGTTAAATTTCCTCATCTATAAAATGGGACTAATATTTTCTTATAGTGTTATAAATTAAATAGCATATAAAAACTATTTAGGATAAAGTCAGTCCTCAACATATGTTAAATATCTTCTCTAGTTGACCTTAAAATACTGCATTAATTTTATTACTTCCTTGCTCAAATATATGTCATTATTCCTAAATACCTCCAAACTTCCTACGCTGCCATCTTAGGGCCTCCACAGGACGTTCCCTGCTTTCCCATCAGTTAGGGTAAACCCCCTCAATTCTCCTACACTAGCCTTCAGCTACAGCCAAGGTAGAGTTCTTGCTACCTCCTGTGTTCAACAGCCTCAATCAGTGAAAGCCCAATCATTTTTTATCCTCAGAAGAAGAAAACTTTATTTTCCCCCCACTGCCCATGTCAGGTACATCTTACTGCTTCTAGACTTAGTACTTCTTATACTTCTAGACTAAAAACTCCTCCAATTGCTGTAGACTCAAGAATATTTGTTCTTTAGTAATTAAATTTCCAAACCAGTGTCATAATCACATACTAATGATGTTCACTTTGCTAATTTATGTGAAAAATACTCCCCACTTACCTCCATTTCAAGCCTGACAAAAACTAAAATGTAAAATTTAAATGATACAGAAAGAGGAAGCCCAATCATTCTGTCTGACCTTTGAGAGGGACTGAATGGCTAGTCCCCAATCACTCTTCAACATCTGAGAGCTAGTGTATTCAGTTATAGCTCTAGGAAGAGATGTAAGGACTACTCCATATGTTATCATTAGAAATACAGTTATGCTGTTTCCCAGGGGGATGTTCACACTGAAACCTAATGGAGCCCATCAGCGGTTTCCAGTTCAAGGGGAAGTCCACTGCTTCCCAGAGGCAGCAGCATTCATTCTCCACTGGAAGTTGAGTATGAAGGTCCCCGGGGTTGTTAAATAGCGTGAAAATAGCGTGGCCTGAGCACTTACAGGACCACAGCAGCCCAAGTAAGAATTGTGGCACATGTAGACTCTCATGAATTTAGAAGTGGGAGATACCTCATAGATCATGGTTTAAATTCTAGGTCACTTTATTTATAATAGAAGAAGCAAGTCAATCACCTCCAAATTTAATTTTTAATATGTCTGTAATCTTTCAGCAACATTAGTTCAAAAATCTTTAGTTCTTGTCCAAATATTAACGGTACCTCTACATTCACAAACTCTGAATATCTTGTCTAAAGGCAATGCATGAACTTTTTACTTCAGAGAGCAATAGAAAGGAAGCTTGTGAAAGGGCTAAGCAGTGCTCCAGATATTGCCCCAAAATACTCTTCCTCAAATGCTGTAAAAAAATACCATTCCTCCCCCTGGAGCTTCCACGATACCAAACACTGAAGGATAAGCCATGATTTGCCTCATTCTCAGCAGCTTGGTCAATTCTAGGTAATCAACTACTATATTCCATGCCTTGTGTCCTTGTGTTAGTCTCCAGCATCCCCCAGAGAAGCTCTGAGGAGTACACTTTTTTCAATTTAAAAAAAGGCAATTATCATTTACTGCATTCATTGACAGAAACTTAATCTGAAGCAAAAGGGAGAAACTATCATGTAGCATGTCACATTTTTATTCATTTCTCCCTAGAAGGGATACGTTAGCTTAGACTTCATTTCTTTCAAGGAGAGACCACTCAGACTCCTAAGGTGGGTTCATTGTCTCTCTGAGGGGTTTGTACAGCCTTCTGTGCAAAACTTATTTAGAAAACAATACTTTGGATTGTAAATATCATTTTATTCATCTGAATCTCTGAGACGCTCTACCTTTCCTCACTCCCACCCTAAACTGTAATCTTTGAGGAACCATTCCAGTTATCTATTGTAGTATAATAAACCAATCCAAAATTTAGCAACTTAAAATAACAACCATTTTGTTGTCTCACAATGTCATGTGTCAGGAATTTGGACATTGCTCACCTGGGCAGTTTTCTTGCTCTATGTGCCATTAGCTGAAGCCTTACTAGTATCAGCTAGTGGAGAGGCCAGTCTGGACATCCAAGCTGGCCTCTCATTTGTCTGATGTCTTAGAAGTGAGGGCTGGAAAGCTTGGTTCAGCTGATGCCATCCTCTGGAGTGCCTAAAAATGGCATCTCTGCGTGGTGGCCTCAGGGTAGCAGGCCTTCTTTGAGGGTGTCTCAGGGCTTCCAGAGTAATTGTTCACACAGGCACAAGGAGAACCTGCATGACTTCTTATGACAGCCTCAGAAGTCCCAGACCACCAGTTCCCTTTCATTGTATTGGCCAAGTAAGTCACTCAGGCCAGCCCAGGTTCAAGGGGAAGGAAATCAGACGCCACCCCTCCAAGGGTAGAAAAATCAAAGAATGTATGGTTATTTTTAGTCTACTTTAGTGACTTTGCTTCATTTATTGAACCTCCCTTATATTTATTTATTGAATACATAGTCACTGAACCCTACTTAATGTGTGCCAGGCACGGTGCTAAACAATGGGGAGAGAGCAGTGAATGACTAAAAAGAAAAGACCTGCTCTCTTGTTGCTCTTCTTCACATCCTCAGTGCAACAGCGCCAAGCACAACACATGGAATGTTATAGATGCCCAATAAATATTTTTTGAGGAAGATGGCCCTGAGCTAACTGCTGCCAATCCTCCTCTTTTTGCTGAGGAAAACTGGCCGTGAGCTAACATCTGTAACCACCCCTGACACAGGAAGGGTTAATAATCACTGGAAAAGGCTTGCCGACAAACTGTGACCTGGAGGTGAGAAGGCCAGTTAGCCAAAGACGGGTAAGATCTCCAGTGGGAGGCAACCTAAACCAGGCATGGTCTCCCAGGGGCACAGATGAAGACACAATATTGGGAACAGGAGGGGCCGTTGCCTAGGAGGACTTGCACGCTCCGAGATGAAAATATACGAGCACAGCAATAACATGATAATATCAAAACAGAGGCCGGGGGAGGGCTTCTTGAAAAATCACTAAGAATTCTTGGCATCCGCTAATTACATTGTCCAGAACACCTGTGTATGTTTAACAGATGTAAGCTATGTATATATTGAAACGCTGGTTATAATAAACTCAGAGTGGCCATCAGCCCTCTCCACATCTATCATGGTATTTACATTGGATTGCGACACTGACGACATCCATGCCCATCTTCCTGTACCTTATATGTGGGACGCCTACCACAGCAGGGTGTGCCAAGTGGTGCCATGTCCGCGCCTGGGATCCAGGCCAGTGAACCCCAGGCCACTGAGAAGCGAAATGTGCGCACTTAACCACTGTGCCACTGGGCCAGCCCCATGCCCAATAAATTTTTGAGGAACTTTACAGGTGGAGTTGGAGAGTTGCAGAGATGGACAGCTCTTTCCTTCAGGAGTGTTGAGAGTGAGGTGACTGAGAGGGAAGAAGGAGCACTCCTTTACCATTTTGACTCCTTCCAGGCAGCTGTCATATCTTCGAAGACGTTTAATGAGCATGCCTGACATTGCCAACCCAAACAGGTGCAAGATGAGAGTTTGCCAGTTCCAAGCTATCATCCGTTTTAGTGTAATGTATACCCTAGAAAACATCCTTGTGCTTTAGATTAAAGAAACACTACTTGGTGTCCAGTTCTACTTTTTCATTTTTTTCGAGACTTAAGTGCCTTTGTTTTATTGAGTAAATCCAGAATGATTCTGGAACTTCCCCTCTTCAGTACAAAAATCCATCAGAGTATTAAATCATAATGCTAACATTCTTATATACCTCTGAGAATAAGCTGTGCACATATAGCCTATTTAGAGAATTCTTGGTGCTTTATATGGTTTATTTCTGTAAGACTTGTCTTAGAATGACTTGGAGGAATTACATACAGTGTGAGGAATAACCTATCAGTTCAGGTTCCTTCCATATTTTCTTGATGCCATTATATATTTCAGTGTTGATGCGTTCCCTAAAAGAAAATCAATTGCTATGACAACGTGGACTCAGGACACAATTTTAATGATACATTTCACAAAGCAAGATGGAATGTTAAATATAATGTAAAGGTAGTAAACTTGTGAAATTTTTCATAAAAGTCACGTCATCTTTATAAACGATTATTTTAAGCAAAACTGTTTCAAAGGAATTTACGAAGAGCGATTTTTTTTTTAATTACAGTAGGGTTTCTTCATACAGGGAGTTTTTTGTGTATAGTGAACTATCACCACAAAAGGGAGTACTCAGTGTAGGGGAAATCCAGACCCCCCCCATCTATAATTAAGACAACCTTGCAAATAATAATCTGTGTTGACAAGGTCCAGTATATCTACTTTTTTTTTTTTAAGTTGCTAGTAGATGTTGTCTAGTACAATGGACCTTGACATGTCTTTTTGATTTCCTTTCTCTTCACAAAAACTTATGAATCTAACAAAATGCATCCTTCTAAGAACAAATTTTGGATATTTAAATAAGAGACCAAGTAGTTCTGTACCTTTCCAAGAGGAAATAATATTCTATTTTCTAAAAGTTCTCCTTAGACAATATGAGGAGAAAAATCTAGAGCTGAAAGCAAGCTCTCGAAAAATGCGTATTCAAAGAGCTTTGATTTATAAAAGGGTAAGAACAAGATTGCTCCAGAGCCATTCATACTTGTGGTAAATAAAACTGCGTATATATATTTTTCTGTTTAACAACTCCATTTCACTTCTTTTTATCTTTATGGAAATATTTTTGCAGATTGTTAATAGACAACTTCAAAGAAGAAAAAGTGATCGTTTTCAGAAGTTATGATTGACTAGAACCAAATGAAATGCAACAAAATAATATTAACAGTATCATTTATAATTTCTATTTCTTTACTCCCGAAAAAACAGAAGTAACATGGAGTTCACTTCATTTCAGTTTTGTTTTATAAGTATACAGTGACATATAAGCCTCATGCAAATTTTGTGAAAGTTATTAGGTTAATTCCCCAGACATTTGGAATGAATATCATAGACAATAATAAATAAAATGGAAATGAATCTGGACTTTTGTTTAAGATGAATTAAAATAAATGCTCATCTTTACAGAGACACAAAGATTAAGATCTTGTTATCCATAGACACTTTCTGAAAGAATCAATAAAGGATGTCATCAGCAGAATGAAAAATGAACACAAAAGAGTTAAATAAAAGAAGAGCGTAATCACAGAACCTGTTAAAAACGTGTTGGTAAATTTAATTAAACATTTGCTGTAAGGAACAAATATATTTACAATGAAAAAAATTGTTCTTTTGAAAGATGTGGAAAAAAGTCTAAACAAGAGATGGTGTGTTGTTCACTGGACAGTTAAAACATGAAACATTTCTTATATTACTCAGAAAGATGGAGATACTGAATAATTTAGGAATTTTTTAGAAAATTTCAGAGTTGTGTATGTTAAAAAATTAGAGTAAACATTAAAAAATATAAATTTCTGATTTCCAAAGTAGCAGAATGAAAAAAGAAAAAATTCATCGATTCAACTTGTGCAGAAAGAAAAAAATTATTATAAAAGTAGTATAAAAACATTATTATATATAATCTTACAATATAATATTTTTATTATAAAATTTTTATTATATATTACGTTATTATATTATAAAAATATTTAATAAATGGTAGAAATAAATTCAAATATGCATCAGTAATCTCAATGTACTTGTGCAATAAATTCACTAATTAAAAATAATAAATATTAGATTCATTTTTTTTAATCTGGTTAAATTTTTTCTAAGAATCTTACACAAAACAGAACAATACTAAAAGTTGATAAAGGGATAGAATAAGTTATAAAAGGCAAATATCGATCAGAAGGAGATTTATGTAGCAATAAGAATTTCAGATGTACACCTGAAATTTATAAAATGTTACAAATCTTTTTACCTTAATAAAAAAAATACACAATGTTATTCCACAACAAAGGCATAATTAAGTTTTAAGAAAAAAAGAATTTCGGATGAAGTAGAATTAGGAAAAAAAACAATAAGGTTAAAGAGTGACAGTACTTAATGATAAAGAGAACAACCTACCAAAACAGACATAGCCTTATGAACTTGTGTGTACCTAACAAATTGGTGTGAAATATAATTTGATAATGTTAATGAAAAATAGACAAATTTGCAATAATGTACCTCTACCAAGAATTGATAGATAAAGCAAAAAAATTAGTAAATAAGGAAAAGAAGATTGCAAGAACCCAATTAATGGATTTTGTCTGATATATGTGTATAGCACCTTGTAGCCTACAAAGAATATATTTGTTATTTTCAAACATACGTGAACAATTATAAAACATGAATATAAAACAGGTTTTTAACAAATGCAAAGAATGACTATCATATAGATCACATTCTCTTAATTTCACTTTCAAAACAATTGAAATTGTTAGGGTTGCCAGATAAAGTATAGGATGCCCAGTGAAATCTGAATTTCAGATAAATAATTTTTACTATAAGCATGTTCCATGTGATGTTTGAGACATGCTTACACTAAAAAAGTACTTGTTGTTTATCTGAAATCCATATTTCACTGGGAATCCTGTATTTTTATTTTCCAAATCTGGCAATCATAGAAATATCAATAAATAAAAATACAGAGAACTAAAGCAAAGTAAAAAGGAGACTAATTTTGTAAACTAAGAAGATTACTCCAAATTAGCATGTAGGGTCAAAAGAAAATTACAAAGAAAAGCATAAAGTATCTGGATGAAAAAGAAATAGGAAAGAAAAGAAGGGAAGACTCACTCTACCAGATATCCAAACCATTGTAAGGCTATGGTTTTTTTAAACATGGCGGAATTGTTGTTGAAATAGACACATATGGAAGTAGAGCAGAACTGACAAAGAGATGTACCCTTTTTTGGAAGCTTGACATTTGACAGAGGTGGTATTACAAGTTAGAAGTCAACAGATGAGTTACTCAGTAAAACTCATTGTAACAGTTTACTTTCCAAATGGAAAATAAAGTTAGATTGTTTCCCAATGCTGCATGAAATTTCTTTTTAGAAATACTGAAAATAGAAGAAAAATTAAAACTTTAAAAGAATATATAGAATGTCTATTTGACCTCAAGTTGGTAAAGAATTGTCTTATACAAGCACAAAAACTATTAACCATAGAAGAAATATTGATAACATTGTCTACATCTACATGAAAAAATGTCTATGAAAAACAAATTAAAAGACTAGCTACGGACTGAGAAAAGATGCTTTCATTACATATGATCAACAAGGGGTGATTTGTATCTAGAGGATATAAAGAACTCCTACAAATAAACAGAAAACTCAATAGAAAAGTGGGCATATGATATTCAGAAACAATGTATAGGAAAGGAACTTGAATTGCCAGTAATATGAAAAGATGTTCAAGCTCACTAATAATTACAAAAATGCAAGATAACACCTGTCAGATGGGCAAAAAAAAAATTTTAATAAAAATTTGCAAGTAACCGACATTGTCTGCTTTCAAATCCTAACTGTACCATTTATTAGTAGTACGACTCCAGCAAGTCATTTAACCCCTCTATGCCAGTTTTCTCATCAGTAAAATGTGAACATTACCTATGACAGAGAATTGTTAAGATAATTAAAGGAGTTAATATTTTCAAGGTTCTTAGAACAGAGCCTGCTCACTGTAAGCATCATATAACTTTTTGTTAAATAAAAGAAATATTGGTAAAGATGTAGGAAAACAGGCAGTCTACACAAAGGTATATATTGGAACCCCTACATTGGAGAGCAACTTGACAATGTCTAGTAAAGGTTGAAAAAAGTGTATAATTTGAGCTTTTAACAAGCAAAATGCAATCATAAAATAACTGTCATTCCTCCTGTGCCAAGTCCCATAGTTCAACAACACATTCCTGGTAAATCTAAAGTCCACTGGTTACTTTAAGACACAAAGATAGTTGCATTTCAGTATTTAATACTTCAATACTGCACACTTTCTACAAAGTTGAAGTTTCTGTCTGTCCCCCAGCTCCAGCCTAATGTAGGAGAGGAGGCTGCAACGGGAAAGGAAGAACCAGCATGCAAATGACAGTTTTTGTTTTCTGGAAGATAATTTTGTGGTGTTGAGGTTAGGGAAAGAGAGTGTATCAGTTTGGGTCTTACGAGAAACAGACCCCAAGGTAGAGTTAGAAGTGGAAGAGATTCACTGGGGATAACACCTGTGAAAGATGAAGAGGGGACAAGGGGTAGGCAGGGAAAGAGTTCAGACTTTGATGCAGATCTATAAGAAGAGGGAAGAAAAGGTTGAGAAGGAAGAGACTCAGACTGTAGTGCAGATCTGAAAACATCTTGGCAAGCCCAATGGGGTACTCTGGCAAAGACACCAGCCTTTGAAGAGTCCCTCATTGGGCAGAAATGGTCAGGCCAAAGCAAGGCTTTGGTTCAGATGTTGTAGGGAATCCTGAAGATGGCACAGCTCAAGGCTGTCATCCACCTGCACTTCTAACAGCTGCTTCTCTCCGGAAAAGAGATCTCAGCAGATCTACACTGGGGCTCCACAGAAAGGGCCAGTCTTACTTGTCTAGTACTATCATGAGTTGGCATCCATGCTCTCTAGTCTGGACAAGCAGTTAAAGCTAATTCTTTCTTTCATGGGTGCTTTTGTGAGTTCATCAGAACCCCTCATGACAGTATTGCTCATCAGCACATCTGTCATCTTAGGACTTCAGCCCCTGGTGAGATAGCAAAAGTCTCATTTTTACATCCTCTTACATCTGTGTTCCTTAGACCCAGCAAGTCCCTTTCTGGAGAAAATGTATGCCCAGGAGTGTTCATTAAAACATTGCTTATAATATTGAAAAAATGGAAATAATCTAAGCATTCACAAATATGAGAGTGAATAAATAAATTTATGTGGTAGAATAGTATATAGCAGTGGTTCTCAAACTTTAACATTAGGATCACCTGGAGGGCTTATCAAAACACAGATGGCTGCCCTGCCCTCTGGAGTTCCTGATTCAGTGAGTCTGGGATGGGACCTGAGAATCTGCATTCCTAACAAGCTCCCAGTGATGCTGATGTTGCTGGTTCGCGGTCCACATTTTGAGAAGCACTCTTACATGGCAATTGAATTGAAAAAACTAGATCCTTCTGTAGCATTATGAATAAATCTTAAAAACAAGCAAGTTGCAGAATGATGCATATGGTCTAACACCAATTATATAAAGTTTACAAACAAAGTAGTACTATGGGGACACAAATATGCAGTAAAACATAAAACACAGTCAAGAAGGACACATGCCAACTTCATGATAGTGATTAACTGAAGGAGAAAGGGTTATTGGATTGGAGACAATTTGAAAAACATCTAAAGCTGATACGGGAAGGTTAACATAACAAGCTAACACTGGGCACAAAGGAGTTTGTTACATTCCTTCTCTGTGGTTTTCTCCACATTTGAAATGTCATTAAAAATAACTTAAAATACATGAATTGTTTTTTGAAAGAAAACATTTATTTACTATTTATTTACTCATTCATGTATTATACTGGCTCTTGCTCAAAAGGGATTTAAGGGAGCAGATACATAAAAACTTATATTTGATATATTAGCAGCAAAGAATTTTGTATTTTATAAAATAAATAATTACAGATCATGTGGGATATTATCTATTTTGAAGGTAAAATCAATAAAACAACCTTAATTGACAGTTTCTTTACTATTGAAATTTTTACAACCATATTTAAGTAATTGAAAATAATGGTATTACCATTATTAATATTAATAATATTGATTATTATTAAGTTATTCCTTTGAAGAAATTCCATGGAGATAAAGGAGAAAGGCAGCAAGTATCACAGGTGGGATGACTAAATTTCAGATTATACTATTAATACAGAGATAAAGCTTAAAGAGTTTTTTAAAATATGTAGTTGTGTGTGGGTTCCTTAAATTATTCATCTTAATAGCCAATTGGCTGAACAGAAACTCTGATGTTAGATAAGCCAAATTTGAAATCACTGACATAGACTGAAACACACACACTTTGTTCAGTGATTGGAGGAGGACCTGCATGCTGCAGATACCAGGTATGTGGATGGCAAATAGGACTTTTTGTTTCAAAAGCTTTGTTATATTCTTACCTTAATGTTGTAGATGGTGAGAGGGAAGGGTATCAAACCTCTGAAGAGATGCATGAATAGGCCAGTTCTACTAATGGTACTGAAGCCTTTAATATTTCTTTAGAAGAGGTTAGACATGCAGACTCTTTCTGAGTATATAGTCTGTTTCTTAGGAAACTAATCTAGATCAGTCTAATAACTGTGATTCATTGCTGTGAAACTAAAATGTATGTTCTGTTATTCATAATCCTTTTAAAATATGAATAAGACCTTATTAATTTTCTCAGTCATAGCTATATCTGTTGCGTTTTGCCAATCTAGTTTGAGAATATGATTTAGTGAAGTGTTCCAGGCTGGTGGAATCAGTGGTTCACCACAATGTGCTTAGTCATTTCTATTAAACAGTTTGTTTACTGGCATCCTCCAAACCTGGTCAATTAGAGGTTTTTCAGTGTTAGGGATCTACTTTTCCCACGGAAAAGAAAAATATCTCATTAGACATGGCATTTTAATTAAAAGCTATTAAGTACCAGTTCCTTCTAACTGAAGCAATAATTTTCAGAAAAAAAAAATCTTTATTAAGGAATGAGTTCTTACTTAGCTTGAAATGAAGCCAAGTTCTGCTACTAATAATAAAAATCACTGTAACTTCATTAAAGACCATTTACCTCCATATTACATTCTGAATCAATGCTACATGTTTGTTTTGTTTTGTTTTAAACATCTGTGATGCTGCGGGCAACATTCATCAACCAAATTTTTTCAGCATTTTTCAGCATTAATTATTGCCCTTTCTCTTTTTTTTTTTTTAATCTAGAAACTAGTGGGATGTCTCTATTGCTTTGGCATTTCACTTCAACGTTCTAACTCAGCAGAAAGCAAGGCAGATCCACCACAGAGAATTTAATTCAAACTGAGGATGGAGGTGGGAGGGGAGTTTGGATTGAAAGTAAAAATGTGAAAATGCTTCAATTGCTTGTATGTTTAACATCTCCATTAATTAAAATCAGCCTATTTCTAGGAATTCATTTCCTCATTGAAAGTGGCAGAGAGATTACCAGACAGGAACTGGTGTAAATCCCATGCAAATGATTTTTATTGAACATGTACTGTGCACATTTTAGGGACTATATTCCACCTGAATAATGCAGGAGCATGTGATGCCTGCCAAATCCCACACAATGTTGAAACCCTAGTTAGTGTTTTATCTTTAAAGAGAGAGCTCTGCGTCCTTTTGGCAGCTGATGAGTTCAGATAGAAAACATGCCAGCAGTGTGGACCGATGCATTATCACACGCACACCCCTGCCTCATCATATGCCACAACATTGGCAAGCAGAGCCCAGAGCTCTTTAGGAAGAAGAAGAAGCTCATAAATAATGGTTGAATCACACAAGGGATAATTAAATGAGACAAGTGAATGCCTATGGACTCCCCAGCGGAAAATATTCTTCAGTGAAGATCATTCCTTCCTCTTCTTTCTTTCGTTTTTTTTTCCTTTCTCAGTTTTAGTTCTGACTAGCAGTTCATTACTGTAGATACTTTTCAAGTGGGAATGTTTAAAAAAATTGTCAAACTCTGCAAAACATTTTGAGGCATTTTCATATTTAGGAATGTTTCTTCAATGTATATAAGCATATAGATATATTCTTATTTTTAAATTTTTTAACTTTAATTTCCCCATTCCAATGACATATATCTGTTTTACAAACCAACCACAGATAATCTTCCTGAAAAGCAAAAGGAGAAAGTTCCATAATTTGTGAAATCTCACCGAGTTGTACATCCTACAATGTGAGTGGAATTCATTCATTCTCTTCATTTAGGATAAATACACATCAATGTTATAGCTGCCTCCTCATTCTTAAAAAATGAGATTCACAATGAATTTCAATGTTTCTCCACCAACCTCCTCCAAATTCTTTTTCAGAAATGCTTAATGTTTCTGGCTTGACAGCTTTGTGCTCAAGGTTGACAGGATATTTTTAGAATCCCAAGTATTTTAAAGGCTCAAAAATATCTAGCTCTGGTTTGCTTGTTTATGAAATACTTTTAGCAGACAATTACAGTTGGTTTAATATGCATTCATTGCTGTCTGAGGGAAAAAAAATGCCTTCAGCTTTTTTGGCAAAACGCAGAGAAATATGCATTCTCTCACACTGTGGCCTCTCAGAATGGGGCATGCTCGCACATCACTGAGGATTGTGCATCTTGCAACAGTAAAAGGAGGAGCTTTAAAAGGAGGTAAACCTACCTAGCTCTACTTCTTGATCAATGCAAAGAGTTTGGAGTCCCCATCCTGATCCATTTTAATTTAGTAACAACAAGATAATCCTGCATAGCAGTGCAAAGTTGCACCTCACTTTCAGACAGGGCTCTGAAAATTTACGTAAAAATCTACTTTGTCACTTCAGTCAGTCATCCAATATTTATTTAGCGCTTATAATGTGCCAGGCCCTGTAGTCAGTTCTGGAGCTAAAAATCTAAATAGAATGAAGCTTGTCACTGCCCTCTTGGTGATTACTATCCAGCAAGGAGAACAGACATAAAGAAATAAGTAAAAGATCCATGATATCCCTGACACAATGCAGTATCACTTCTGCATTGTTCCAGCCTGAAATACAGAAAATAAATCTATGCTGAAACATCAGACAAAACCAAAATGACATCAGTTCTATTTAAAAGAAAAAAAGGAACTGTATTCTTCAAAAATATCGATTCCTTGAGGACAAAAGATAAGCTATGGAAATTTTCTGAATTAAAGAAGACTAAAGAGATAACAAAACCAGCCTAGACTGCATCCCATCCTAGTAGATGAGTTAACAACAATAGTATATAGATGATACAATGGAAAAACCTCAGTCTTCCACGTTCAGTACAGGGGAAAAAACCAGCTCTTCTCTACTATGTCTTTCTTTCCTGTGAGTTTCCTTTATTACTTACACACAATACTTCACTTCTGGTCACCAAATGTGTGGAGGTTTTTCCCCACCCCACCAAGCAGTTCTCAGACACCAGTGGAGTATCCAAGAATTGAACTAAAATCTGACACTGTGCCCAGAGATAGCATCGGCTTCCACAGGTAAGGGTTCCGTCCTACAAGTCTTCCTTCCGACTTCAGATGCCAGTTGCAAGCAAGCCCGGGTTATCACCTGTGCTTCTGACCGACTGGCTATAGACTGAGGATTCCAACAACCCCCTCCATGGGCTCAATTAATTTGCTAGAGCGGCTCACAGAACTAGGGGAAACCCTCACATTTGCCAGTTTATTAAAGGATATGATAAAGGATGCAGATGAACACCAGATGGAAAAGATGTGTAGGGCAAGATATGTGGGAAAGGGCATGGAGTTTCCATACCCTGTCCAGGCGACCCACTCTCCCAGCACCTTCATGTGTTCACCAACAAAGAAATTCTCCAAACCTCGTACTTTGGGGACTTTATGGAGGCTCCATCACGTAGGCATGATCAATCGTTAACTCTATTTTCAGCCTTTCTCCCTTCTCAAGAGAATGAGATGTGGGGCTAAAAAATTCCAAGTTTCTCATCATGGTTTGGTCTTTCTGGTGACCAGCCCTCATCCTGGAGCCATCCAGCAGCCCACCCAGAGTCACCTCAATAGAACAAAACACACCCAGGAAATCACAAGGGTTTCGGGAGCTCAGTGTCAGCAACAGAGTTCAAAGACCAATATTAGAACAAGAGATGCTCCTAGTATTCTTATCACTTAGGAAATTGCCAGGGTTTTAGGAGCTCTGTGTAAGGAACTGGGGGCAGAGACCAACATATATTTTCTATTATCTCACAGATGGTAATTAGATAGAAGTAATGTATCAATGTTAAGTTTACTGAAGCCAATAACTCTACTGTGGTTATGAAAGACAATATCCCTATTCTTAGGAAATACATTCTGGAGTATTTAGAGTAAAAAGCTATGATGCATGCAACCTATACTCAAGTGGTTCAGAAAAATAATACTATGTGTGTTTGTGGTGTGTGTGTGTGTGTGAGAGAGAGAGAGAGAGAGAGAGAGAGACAGAGCGAGAGAAGGGATGCAAATATTAAAGCCAATGAAACAAAATATTAACAATAGGTGAATCTAGGTGAAGAATGTTCTACTTACTATTCTTGCAACTTCTCTATAAGGTTGAAATTATAAACATAATAAAGTTTTTAAAAAGATATTTTCTGCAAAGGAGTTGCACAGGATGCTATGGAACACGTGCAGGGGAATACAGCCTAGTCTTTAAGGAAGTTTGCCTCAGAAAGTAGCACTTAAGATGATTCCTGAAAGAGACAAAGGACTTCAGGGTGAAGTAAGGGTATGAGGTGTTAGGAGATCATTCTAGGCACAAACATTAACAAAGGCCTTGAGGTAGTTAAGTGTTCAAAATCAGAGAAGTCCAATATGACTAGAGCACAGAGGTGGCAGGGAAATGGGCTTAGAGGAAAATGGAAGGGGAGGTAGGGAGCTGATTATATAGGGTCTCATAAACCAAGTCATAAGAACTGTAATTCTGGGAATGGCATGATAAATAGTGTGATGCAATTCAAGGCTAAGGAAAGAAACACAGCAATCTTTTAGCATAATAAAGAATAGGAAAGGGAAAGATCTTCAAAGGGTAAAGATTTGTTTTAGTAAATCCAACTTGAGACCTCAAATAAGTGAGGGCCCATGAACACTCACCTCCTTTCAGGATCCAAAGGACTCAACTCTATTCCCACCTCATCCTTGATGAAACCTAAAGTAAGAAGAGCCCCCATGCCAGAGCTCCTGGAAAGGTCAGGGGAGGAGACGGTGCTGATGAGTGGTTGATTAGAGCCAAGGGGCTAAGGAAAGAGAGAGGGGCAGGAAGAAGCCACAGGAAGGATGTTCTCAGGAAACCTCCACAGGATGTCCTCAGAGAATAAAGGTTTAAGGTCACAAGCCCAGGCATTTGTCTTAGGGAAAAGTCAGGGAGCATAATGAAGCCCTCTCTTAAATTTCTGTGACTTCATTTGAGTGTGACTGCATTACTTGAATTTCAAGTGAAAGGCTTACTGAAACCTTCTCTAGAGATCCTGTCTGTTTCACCACCTAGAGGTAAGACCTCTTTATGTGTCACCTTTTTCTTCCATGATAACAGGTTTAGTTTGAGATTACAAATATTTTACAAAGATATCTTGACTATACTGAGGAAACTGCATTGCGATGGGGCCTAGAGAGATGAAAGGGGAAGAATGACTTCTGGGAGATGAGTTAGAGGGCTGCTGAATTATCCAGATGACAATTATCCGTGGATACCTAAGTTGTTCCCATGCAGGTGGTGACATTCCATTGTAATTATTTTGTGAGTCTTAACCATTTAAATATTTTGGAGAGAAATCTGTTTTGACATTTTGCATTTGCTTAAAATAAGAAACCCTTATTAATTAACAACCTGACCTCTTGGAATTTAATACCCTGCAACAACCTTACCTAGATGCAATGTTATATAGGTAATCTGGATCACAAGAACATTCTGCTAACTAGGATTTCACCCCTTACTGAAGCAAAAATGAATAGCCTGAACTATCCAGGCAATTATGGTATCAACAAGAGAGCTTCCTAGAACTTACCTAATATATCTGCTGCTTTTCCTTCAGGATACAGAAGGGACCTCAAGATGAAGACGTTGCCATGGAACTGCTAGGAATTGAAGTGACCCTGACTTCCTTTAAATTTTCTATGTATTCCACCAGGTACTGGCTCTAGATGAAACTCATTCAACTCAAGATGTGTACTGGATTGACAGTTCCTTCCTTTGATTTTTAGTAGACTTAATAAGGTGTTTTTTTTATTTATTTGTCTATAGTAAAAATCCATTTTTTTAGTGGTAAGTGTTGATTTATAAAACCAAAAAAACTATAATCTTTTTCAAGTCAAAATTAATGCTTAAATCATACGTAAATGGAAGTTCTCTATGTTCTCCAAAGTTAAATCTAAGAATTTTAGTGGACTTTGCACAATTATTCTCATGAAAACATGAAATATTAGCATAATTGAGAGAAAATTAATTTTCTATATGATTCTCTAAGACCCATGCACTTATTATTAATTAACACGGGGAGCTAAAACAAACATAAATTATCAGTGAATCTTTACATAATGTCTTTAATTTTCCCAGTTACTTACCTTTAAAGTACCATTAAATAAGAAAAATGCAAGTCAAAACCTGTATCTAGAGGTCAAACATTTTTCTGTAGGAAATTTGAAATGGGCTGTAAATTGTTCAATTCATCCTGAAACCTTGCCATTGAGACAGAGATGAGTATGATAACTTTGCTTCTAAGGACAGAAGGAACAATCTAATAGAGAAATTGGGGACAAAATAGCAGAACTGTCATTGAATGAAGGACAAAGTCCAATTCTCCACAGTTTCCTCTTCAATTTCTATTCACTGAACTTTGGTAACACTCACAGAAAGTATCACTCTTAGAGCTAGAACCCCACCTCTGCCCTGTCTCCAAGGAAGAACACACCCATTACATGAAGGCTCACCAACTCCTCACCTCCTACTCCCACCCGCCACCAGGCTAGCTCATCCTTTCCCTTGGAAACTCTTGAGCTATTCCTGACTCCCCCTGAGAGCTTGCCTCTACCCTGTGTAACCTAGATAATCTGAAGCTGGTCAGCCACTCCAAGCTAGGCAAGAAGGGGCTAGACTGCTGGGGCTTTGCTACATGTATCTGTGGGAATCTGCATTTTGAGGGAAAAAAACCAATTTAAATTGATTTAAATAATTAAGAGAATTTATTGGCTTGCTCAACTCCACATTTTGCTAGAGGGTTGGCTTCAGTTGATGCAGATCGAGTGCTGTTTCTCTGTATCCCTGCTCTGCCTTCTCTGGTTTTGCCTTCCTCATCAGATTTCCTAGGCTATTCCCATAGCTCAGGAGACTCACCATCAGTTCCACTCTTGACATCAGCATGCCTGTATTAGTTTTTTAGGGCTGCCATAACAAAGTACCACAGACTAGGCGCTTAAACAACGAAATTTATTGCCTCACTGTTCTGGAAACTACAAGTCTGAGATCAAGGTGTCAGCAGGGTTCATTTCATTCTGAAGCCTCTCTCCTTGGCTTGGAGATGGCCATTTTCTCCCTTTGTCTTCACATGGTCATTTTTCTGGGTGTGTCTGTATCCTAATCTCCTCTTTTTATAAGGACACCAGTCACATTGGATTACAGCCTACCCATGTGACCTCATTGTACATTAATTACCTCTTTAAAAGCCCTATCCTCAAATACAGTCACATTCTGAGTTACTACTAGGGGTTAGGACTTCAACATATGAATTTTGAGGGGACACAGTTTAGTCCATACCAATAGCACTTGATGGGTGGTCAAATGACCAATTTAGACACATAGCATCAAGTTCCTGGGAAAGAGCTGATGGTTATCTCTGGTACTGCCTGTGAAAGAAAGAGCTTCTCTTTTGCAGAAGTCTCAGCAAACATGTAATCACTGATCTCATCGATGGCTTGGGATGATGGGCATTCTTGAAGCATGCATTATAGACAGAGGTAAGATTAGACTGTCATGTGGGCCCCTCCTTAGAGCGGAGGAGAAGCTCCAAATCACACAGAGGAGAATAAGAGGGTGGTGGTTTCCCAAAGGAAATTTGGGATACTCTTAGGAAGGGGCAAGGATATTAGACAACCCTAAACAAAACACATATACTACATTAACTCAACATAAAAAGTGGCAAAAGCCCTCAGGCAATAGAAATATAAAATCATAGAAAATTTGGTGATTGTATGCACCAAATAATTATTGGCTTAGGCAAGAAAATCACTGGGTGTAGAAGTGTTAGGGGAAAAGACGTTCATTTTGTTGAAGTATCACTTTATAGACTACTTGTTAATTAGAAAGGAAAGGTCTGGTAGATACCACATGAACCAAGTGATCAAATTTAGCAACCTGTGAGGCACAGATCATAATATTACCTATATAGTATTTCTGCCAAAAACTGTTTAACTTGGATTTAATCGTGAGGAAAGAATCCAAAATGAGGGTGTTTTCAACACAATTAGCTGGATGTTTTCAAAAATGTCAATATCATGAAAGACACAAAAAGGCTGGGAAACCATACTAGATTAAAGAGACTTAGAGAGACATGACAAGTGAAATGTAACATATGATTCTTGGTTTCATCTTGAATCAAATAAAACAACGACAGAAAGTTGTGAAAGCTAACATTGGGACAATTGGGAAAATTTGCATGTGAACTATATGAAAGATAATAGAATTGTCAATGTTAAATTTATGTGGCGTAATATTGTATTTTGTTTATAGAAGACAATGTCCTTGTTCTTAGGCAATACTGCTGAAATATATCAGTATATATTTAAATGCTAAAAATCGCATGTGTCCTACTATTGGCTTACTTCTAGAAAGTGAGATAGGTGCTATTCTATCAAAAATAATAAAGCCTTTGATGTTTATTTTCTTGAAAGTTTCGGTCTTTTATGATGTCAAATAACTATTGATATTCCTTTGGTTCCTTGAGTTTTTCTTCTTCTTTAAAATGAAAAGTGTATAAAGTATGAAGGGTCTGTCACTGTTAAAAGCTCACTGCTTTCACCCTAGAGAGAAAATGAAAATTGAAAGAACCTATTTGTAATCTCAACAAAACTCATTTTTCTTTATGCAAAAGGCAACTGTAGCAGTGAAGAAAATTGGGACATACCACAAAAATATACCTGGGATTTTTTAAATACTAAAGATCCAGCGTTTGTTTTTCCTACTTATCTCATTTTTTTATAGTTTGGTTCTTTCCCTCTCCCCTAAAAAATAAAATTTTTTTGGTTTCTCTTTAAGCAATAATTACTGAGCATCTTCTTTGTGATCTATGAGAAACCTTCTCTATTTCCATGAGAAAACAACCAAGAGGAAAAGGACTTAGATGGAAATATTTAGACTATGTTTAAAGAAGAACTGGCTGTCAGATTCACTGGAAAATTTAAGGAATCTCACTTACTTCTTAAAAAAAATATAATGACCATGAGTATGTATTTATGAAAGGTGAAGTAGAGGATTTTAATCAAATAATTTCCTACTTTGCTTTGCAAATCTATAAATACATGGTAATTGATAGGTACTAAGATACCGACATGTTTCTTGAAGGTGTAGAAGTGTTTTGTTTTTTAAGAAGTTTAATAAAAACAGGGACTGAAAACTGTAGCTAAACTCCATAAAATATAATATCCACCCATGTTCACTTCTGATTTTATATTGTGTGCCAGATACAAAGCCTAATTCACTAATACTACTTACCTTACCTTCTTATAGGAAAAACAAAGATGTTTGTTACAAGTCCATATTCACATGATAGCCCTGTATCCAGAGACGTACATAATTGCATTAGAGAGCTCAAAATGTTTTCAAGGATTTCCAGTTCTTTTGCAATAACACAGCTAATTTTTATCCACTGTTTCTTTCATTAATCTACATTTGACTTTTTTCTTCTTAATATAATGAGAATTGACAGAAACTTATCAGGTAATCACCATTATATCTCATTAATATTTAAAAAAATAATAGAAGGTCATGTATTTATTAATTCTCTCCATTCTTGAATGCCATCTGCTGTTTTGATAAACTATACAATATTACAAACCACATCAAAACTTTGTGTTTTAAACCAAAAGCAACCTTTTATTCCTTTTATTCTCTCTCACATTTCTGCAATATAAGCTGAGCAAAGTTGGGTGGTTCTTCTGTCCCACATGGTATCAGCTGGGAGTGTAGTGACTATGCCCAACTGCACATGCTCAAGATGGCCCATTCACATGGCTAACAGGAAGGGCTGGTCACGGCCTGGAGATCAGATGAGGCTGATGGCTGAAGTGCCTCCATTCTCCACTTAGCCTCTCTATACAGCATGGGCTCATAGCATGATAGCAAATTTCTTAAATCTAGCCTTGGATGTTACAGAGTGTCACACTGTCACATGTTATTAGTCAAAGCAAATCATAGGCATAGCCCAGATTAGAGGGAATTACAGAAATAAAAAGCATAGTAGTATTATATATATATATAAAATAGATAGATAATAAAACGATTATATATATTTATATCTCCCTCCTGATTTCTTATATGATATTGCTGTGAATTTTATATATATACATATATATGTGTGTGTATACAAAAGCATAGTATTCACTATCATATATATCTTCTTCCTGACTTCTTATATGCTATTGTGTGTAAGAAATCAGGAGGGAGATATATATATATGATAGTAAAGACTATGCTTTTTGTTCCTGTAATTCCCTCCGTGTGTGTGTATGTGTGTGTATGTATATATATATGTATATATGCATACATATGTATATATGCATATATAAAACTATGTATTACAGAACTATATATACATACACAACTATATATAAATATGTATATATAAAATACAACAATAGTGTGTATGAAGTAACAAGGGCGATAAATGTAGTTAAAATTTCTTATGGTCCTTTCATTGTGTGTTTGCTCTAGAAGAAAGACTAAAAATCAATGACACAAGCATCAATCTCAAGAATATTTTAAAAATTAGTAAATTATAACCAAAATAACTAGAAGGAAAGTAAAAATAAAGAGCAGACAATAAAGAAAGAAAAACAAACATAAGATAGAGATGATCAACAAAATAAAAGCTGGTTCATTGAAAAGAATATAAAATAAATTTCTGAAGAGACTTATCAAGAAAACAAAGGAGGCACAAATAACCAAGATGAAAAATGAACAGGTGCAAAGCTACAGCTCTTAAAAGCATTACAAAGATTATGTTGTAATATCTTTATGCCAGTATATTTGAAAATTTAGATGATAAAGACAAACTCCTAGAAAAACACAACATACCAAAAATGACCCCCAAAAACAGAAAATCTGAATATTCCTATGTCTACTAAGGTTCTTGAATCTATTTTTATAAACATCCCGACACTCACACAAATATACAAAACCTTCAGGTCCAAATGGCTTCACCAGTGAATATTGAACATATGAAATATATTAGAAAAAATAATACCAATCAATAAAAGACTTCCAGAGAATTTTAAAAATCAGAAATAGTTCCCAACTCATTTTACAAGGCCATGAAACCTTGACACAAAACCTGATGAGAACTTTTTGAGAGAGAAAAATTACAGATCAATCTCACTCATGAGTATAGATTCAAAAATACTAAACAAAAGTGTTAACATGCTAAATCAACATATACATCTCACATGATTCAATGTACTAATACTGAATATGTTTGTGTAATTGAGTGTGTGTATGTGTGTATGTCATAATTCAGAGAAACCAAGTCTAATTTATTTCAGGAATGCAAAAATATAAGACTGGTTTGACGTTAGAAAATTGGTGTATTTCACCAGATTAACAGAAAGAAAGCAAAAATCATATTTTCATCATATTCAGAAAAGCATGCTCAAGGATTTTATAAATTTTAATGTCACTTCATGGTAAAAACCCTTAGAAAACTAGGAAAGAAAGGAGACTTGCTTAATTTAATAGAGTGACTTCTTTTTTAAGGATAGCAAATGGTTAATGGTAAAATGGTGAGAGCTTCGTCTCTGGGTATAACAAAGACGCCCACCGTCACCACTTCTACTGGACATTGTATTGAAGGTCCCGGCCAGTGAAATAAGACAAACAAACAAATAATTAAATAAATGGCAAAGAGACTGGAAGTGAAGGTTTGTGATATTTGCAAATGGTTTGATGGTCTTGCAGAATATCTAAAAGAATCTACAGAAAAATTATCAGCATCATTGCAAGAGTTTAGTAAGGCTCCGGGATGCAAGGCCAATATCAAAAATCATTTTATTTCTACATACCAACCAAAGAATTTGAAAATTAAATTTTATGATTATACCATTTATAACAGCATCAAAATATTAAATATCTAGGAATAAGTCTAACAAATGTGAATACTTCGAACAAAACTATACAATTTTACTTAAAATGGCTAAAGAAGAACTGAACAAATGGAGAAATATATCATGTTTGTGGATCACAAAACGATGGTGTAAAAAATCAGTTCTCACCAAATGGATCTATAAATTCAATTCAGTCACAAACAAAATCTCAGCAGGAATTTGTGTGTGTGTGTGTGTGTATGTATGGAAATTGACAAGTGAATCCTAAAATTTGTATGTAAATGGAAAAAGCCAAGAATAGATTAGGTAAAATTGGAAAAGAAGACAAAAGAGGCAAGTATTGCTGCACCAGACATTAAGACTTATTTTTAAAGCTACTGTAATTAAGAGTGCGAGATTTGTGCAAGGATAGCTAAATCCATAACAGAATAGAAACAGAGTTCAGAAACAGATGCACACATACCTGGACTCTTGAATTATGATGAAAGTGGCACTGGAGAGCAGTAGAGAAGGACAGCCTTTTCAATAAATGGTCCATGGTCAATAGGGTATACATATGGGGGGAAAAGGAAACTAGAGCTCTACTTCACACCATATTTAAAAGTCAATTTCTGATGAATCATAGCATTAAAAGTAAAAGGTAAACAGAAAAGCATGTAGAATATAATCTATTAAAATAGCTTCATGATCTTGGGATAAGCAATGATTCTTCTAATTTGACACAATAATCACTATAGGTAAAGAAATATATTGAAAAATTTGGCCATATTAAGATTATGGGCTTCTAGTTATCAAAAGTCACAAAAAAGTGAATAGGCCAGCCACAGAGTAGGAGGAGATATTTGCAGCCCCAAGAAAAGGCTTATATCCACAATATATAAAGAACTACAAATCCTTCAGTAAAAGACAAACAACCAAAAAGAAAAAATGAGCAAAAGACTTGGAGAGGCACTTCACAAAAGAAGATATAAAAATGTCCCATAAACATTTGAAAGTTAACTTTATTAGTCGTTAAGGAAATGAAAATTAAAGCCACAAAAAGATGATAGTACACCCCCACCAGAATAGCTAAAATTAAGAAGACTAACAATGCCAAATGTTGAGGAGGAGAAGCACTAGGAACTATCATAAAAGACTGATAGAGAGGAGCCCTCCCTGTGGCCTAGTGATTAAGTTTGGTGTGCTCTGCTTCGGCGGCACAGGCTTGCAGGTTCGGATCCCAAGAATGACCTACACCACTCATCAGCCATGCTGTGGTGGCAACCCACATATAAAGTGGAGGAAGATTGGCACAGATGTTAACTCAGGACTAATCTTCCTCAGCAAAAAAAAAAAAAAAAAAAAAGCTGATGGAGGATAAATTGATACAACCACTTGGAAAATCATTTGGCATTATATGCTAAGGTTAAAAGTAAGCATACCTAATGACCCAGTAATTTCACTCCTAAATGTATGCCTATGTAAATGCACACAGATGTGCAGCTACAGACATGTACAAGAATTTCAGAGCGGCATAATTTGTAATAGCCTCAAATGGAAAATAGCCCTAATGTCCATCAGCAGTAGATTTGTCAAATAAATTGTGGAATATTCATTTAATGGAATACTATATAGCAAAGGAAAGGAAAAAACAAGTTAACGTGCCACAACATAGCAAATGTTGTGGTAAACATTTAAACGATAGGGCTGTTAAATGATTAAATGAAGACTAAATAAGATTATCCCTATGAATTTTCTGTTCTTTAGACTCTGAGTGTCCCAATGTACCAACTGCACTTCACTGTACAAGAGTATCTTGGTTACAATTCTTCTGCTTCTTTAGAGAAACAGTCCTCTCTGATGCTCGGTCTTCTGTCATTACTTTGCATCTGTCTGATGCCCTTCTAATCCACTGGCCTTAAACAAAGGTGGTCTCAGGAAGGGACAAGGGACCCCATGAACATTGGCTATGGGGCAGCTCTGAGTTAGGATCTGCAGTCGAAGATCAATCAAAGGGGAGAGGAAGTTTCTTGGGAACTGCAGGTTTATTCAGCAAGAGAATGATCCATTCCACTAAATAGCCAAAGGATATAGGGTACCGTGCATGGGTGCCAGAGAGAGCCCTGAATGAGGAATGTACAGTATACACACAACACGCTCTCCTATTTGGGAGTCTTGGAAAGGGAGGCACAGACAAGATCTTGGAAATGTACAGACAGCTAGAAAAGCAGAGACCTTCCACACACACAGGGTTTCTCTGGCCTGTCAGGAGCTTCTTTAAATGTGATTCAGACTGTGAGCGACAACTCTAAATGTTCTTTGATCCACATCAGGGGAAGTAAGATTTGTGCACAAGTAAATCAAATACTAGCTAGCCTGTTTTAAAAAAAAATAATAATTGAGGGGCGAGCCTGGTGGTGTAGTGGTTAAGTTTGCACATTCTGCTTCAGTGGTCTGGGCTTCGCAGGTTTGGATCCTGGGTGCGGGTCTACACACAGATCATCAAGCCATGCTGTGGCAGTGTCCCACATACAAAATAGAGGAAGATTAACACAGATGTTAGCTTAGCGACAATCTTCCTCAAGCAAAAAGAGGAAGATTGGCAACAGATGTTAGCTCAGGGCCAACCTTCCCCACCCCCAAAAAATAATAATAATTGAGAGTTCAGCAGTTAAGGCTGCATGCCTTGGAGTCAGATTTACAAATGTTGTAACCTCAGCATCTTGTCAGCTGAGCCTTTTTCTAGGTGTGATGTGGCTAGGTTAACTAATCATTTTTAGGTCCATTTTTATCATCTCTAAAATGAGAATAAGAATATATAAGAGGTTTAGATTTGTCATCTGACCAAGGCTAGGTGCTGGCCATCGAGGAAGAAATTGTTGTAGTGAAGAGAATGGACCTTTTTGTGGCTCGAGGGTGCCATATGTTAGATGGCAATTAATGTTACATAATAGCATGATGCTTTCCAAATGGGTTGTGCGAATCCACAATGCCACCAGCAACTTGTAAGTATACAAGTTTCACAAAGACCATGCTTACATAAAATGTTACCATTTTGGGGGGTTTGGCTAATGTTCAGTCTTTTGGTGATGTTTAATTAATTTTCAGCACTTTAAGAGATGTTTAATTTTCGTGACTTTTAGGAGATATTTAACTAACAAGCATTATAGAGCTGTTCAGCCAAATCAGTCAGTTTCATCACTGGCATAAATTGATGAGGCTCGTTAAACAAAGGGTGTGAGACAGCACAAGAAAAAATTTTTGTTCTCTAAAGTGGTGTATACTTAATCCAGAAGCTCATGCAGTTCTGAAGCTCTTGCACAAAGCATTTGCAATTATCCACAAAATGTGCTTCCCAAGAGCATTTTGAAAACTCAAAATTGGGGGTTATTTTCACACTCCCCAGTGTTTTCAGGCTTTCACTGGTGTTTAAATTAATGGAAAAAGAGTGGCAAAACAAACAGAATTTTTCTTTATGAGAACTTGTTTGAAAGCCCATTTGCTTTTTGACAGTAAAAACCAGGTAGGAAATTCAAGAGTGTTTTATGTCAGCACACACGATTTCTTGTTTACTCTTAAGGAGTAATTTAAGAAGTTTCTTTATTTGTAGTAATGAAATATGTCTAATCATCTCAAAAGCAGAATAATCATTATAAATGACAATTATCTGACAAAAAGGATTAAGCCTTGAGAGAGAAAAAAGCTGAGATTAAATAGCTGTGATAGACTGTTTTGTGAAGTAACACTGAATACATATTGAAATTGTGCGTGTCTGTGCATGTGTGTATATGTGTGTACACAAAGATACACACATATATATGTTATTGCTACTGTCTGCCATCATTGCTGGCCACAATGTCTGTAATTATGGTTTTGATGTCACAGACACATGTAATCATACTGTGATCGTGTTTGTCATTCCTTCCATTGTGTGGAGGACCCCCCCATGTAGCTAATAACTTCCAGATATCTTAAGAAACCCATCACAACACTAAAGTGCTCCTTCATTTTCTGTTTAAAAAGAGGAGAAAGAAGAAAGAGTACATGATATATGTCATCATGCCCTCTACAATTTACATGAAGCAGCTCAATACCGTTGTCACCTGAATAATGTATGACCCTCTCTACCACTCTTAAAATAAGTCCATTTCTTGTACACTTGTTTCTATCCTGTGGTAACTCACCTATCATTCTTGAGAGAGTATCCAAGGATAAGTTTGGTTTTTAAGGTAACTCACATCTCTTGTACTTTAAGCATGCTGTTGAAGATGTTATGTACTACATCAAACAGAATCCTCCTTGAGAAGACATCTTAGAAAAATGCCTTTCAATGTCTTACTGGTGCCAGTAAGAATTGGGCTTCTCATCAATAACTTCCTTATTTTCATTTCATGAACGTTAGTTTTAGGGTAAATAAATGATTGTATTTCTTTCCTTGCCTTGGCTCACCACCGAATTCATGGCCCACCTCTGACAAATTCTTCTGGACTATACTTCATGTTTACTGTGAATCAATCTTACATATGAATTCACTTTTTCTTTTCTTTACTCTTACTTTCTTTTAAAAATTTTATTGAAAAAATTGTAAGCTCTCTTAAATCCTTCTTGTCAATGCAGGATAGGCATAAATGGACTAGAACCACCGAATACGTTACTAATATGTTTCAGTTGTGCATCCATATTGATGTGCATCTACCTTTCTCAAAGAACTATGGGAGATACCAAGATGAATTATATGTGACTTGTACGTCAGTTTTGTAAAAGATACGTTTAGATGAATATGTAATAAGAGTAGTAATATCTTGTTATGAAATTAAGTGAGATAATGTACTTGGCATGGAATGTAGCATAAATGCTCAATACATTTTAGCTGAATTCAATGGAGATTATATTATAACTGGACTTTTATGGGTAAGTTTAATTCGGATATTTTGATACGGGAAGAAAAAATATCCAGTCCTACAAAAAAAAATACAGAGAAAAGGGGAATAAGGGCAGGAAATCATTATCATGCACAGGGAAGGAGGTGTAGACGAGTTTGACTAGATCTTGTGGCACCTAAAGAAAGTCAACTGGAAGTAGATTTGGAATGGTAGGTCTTGATGAAAGGATTTGAATAACTGATAATGTGATTGAGCTTTATTCAAGAACAATGGGACACATTTTGAGGTTTTAAACAAGGACATATTGTAATCAAATTAACTGGAGGACAAGTGAATTTACAAACGGCAATGAATAAAAATGGTACCAAGTGAGATAACTAGTACAGTTATCCAAGTAAGAGATAATGGTAACTAAACTAGGGTAGTTGCAGAAGGAATAGAAAGGAAAGAACAGCTGCAAGATATTCATAGACCATAGATGGCAACAAAAAATGAAGATGTCAAAGTCTGGCTTTGAATGTAGTTGATTATCAGCATTCAATGTCATCAAAATAGATAGGAAGTTAAGCAAAAAGACAAGAGATGAAGGTGAGTCGGATGGATTTAAATCAGATTGGATGGATGCTGTTTGAGATGCCAATAGGATATGAGAGCTAAGGTGCCACTGAAGTGGGAAATGGAAGCACTCAGAGGAAGGATAAAAGTGCAGGTAAAGAATTGGGAGCCATTTGCATTGTTTAGCCATTAGATTAGATGAGATTTATTATAGAAAAAATAACAAGAGAGAAAAGAAGAGAGATAAGGATAGACCCTTGAAGAGCACTTATATTTATGGCTGAGGGACAAAAGAGCACCTAAAAGGAGTAGTTAATGAAGTAGGAGGAAAACCAAAGGAATTTGGTGCGGCCAAAAAATGAGAGAGCTCCGTTCAAATGATGCAGTTTTCCTTCGTCTTTGGCTAGTTTTATTTTAACTGGAACTTGATATCATTGGGGTAAATTTCTCTTCCAGAAATAATGTCATTGTAATTTTTTCCTAAATATAATAATTATTATGTTCTGAGATGGTTCTTTTTTTTTCCCCCAGCATGGAAAGTTCAACAGAAACTATCGGACCCCATAAGGTACATTTCACTTTCAGTAGTCGTAAATAGTACCGCAATGAAGAATTAAAATTTTTCAAGAGAAACTAAATTAAATCATGCCATATGTACTGTAAATTTTAAAAAACACAACTCTTGCAAGTAATAGGATATTACTCTCCCACCACTAATTCATTCTCTACATCATTTGTGACAATTAAGTACATTTTACTTGCTGATGATTTTTGCCTCTGTCTGTGGATTTTGGTTTCAGATTTTCTTCACTTCTAAATATCTGTTGTTATCATTTGGCATTAAGTGAATCATTTTTATCCATATCTTCCCCCCAAAAGTTTCTTTTTTCATATTTAACTTCTAGCATACAGTTGAAAGAAAATTAAAAGGAGTGTTGCCAGCAAATGATTGGTTATTACAGTGATCTAAGTTTCAGAATACACCAGCCAATAGGAAGCAATAAATTCATATTAATATTAAAACTCTGACTTCACTGTCTATCTGCCTCTCCCAGCTAAGTCTCCCACAGTTAGTTTTGTCACTCTTTGTGGTACACTTGGCTCACAGTCTTCTCAAGTTCTTTCCCCCTGCTCTCCTCCATCACCAATAACCCCATGTTAGAATCATACCTTTCTATTGCCTCTCTGTTGATGCCCTCCGTTAAATCAGGGGCTCCTGGTGCATGAAGCTCAAGTAGTTAGAACAGAGACATATTCCCTTCAATCCTCAATGCACAAAACCAAATTATGTTCCACCAGAATGAGGAGAATGCCTATAGCGTTCACACACGGTGCATTACACCAGGCTTGAGAATGGACGATATATTTTCTCTGTCTCTCTCTTAGGGTGCTCATTCCAAAATGTCTCTCTTCCTTCTGATAAAAACAGGTCATCCAAGTGTATGCTTAATGATAACACCTAACTCAGCTGTTTATTAGATTCATTAGACTCTGAATTCCACTTTAGATTGAACTTGCCCTCCTGCTATAGATGAAGATACAGATAAATATATTTACATCTAGATGATGATATAGAAATAGACATATATATGAATATAGATACAGATTAAGTGAAAATAAAAATAAGTGAAATAAACATTTTATAATTCAGATGAACAAGTAAACAAGAGACACTTTCAGGCATGCAAGGACTCAGAAAGTATACAATCTAGGGGCTGGCCCCCTAACCTAGTGGTTAAGTTTGCACACTCTGCTTCGGGGCCCAGGGTTTCACAGGTTCGGATCCTGGGCGGGGATCATCAAGCCATGCTGAGGCGGCATCCCACATAGCACAACCAGAGGGACCACAACTAGAATATGCATCTATGTATTAGGGGGGCTTTGGGGAGAAGAAGAAAGGAAAAAAAAGAAGAAGATTGGCAACAGATGTTAGCTCAGGTGCCAATCTTAAAAAAAAAACAAGAAAGTATACAATCTAGAAGTCCCTCTCAAGGAAAATACTTGAGAAACTAGTAAAAAAAACAGAATAAAAAACAGTTAATTAAATCAGACCAACTGTTAATACAGGAGAAAATATACCCCCTAATTGGAATAATTGACATTGCATACATTCTACCCTCTTGGGTAATTTCCCTGTCACCCAGGTGTTCCAAGTGGGGCACATGAAATAAGGTTAAGGCAGTGTGTATCACATACGTCTAGTTATAGTGATCAGTTCAGAGACGGGAACTTGACCAAGTCAAAATTATTGAGATACAACAAGACTCTCACATTGTCCCCCTGCGCTTGACTCCTAACAGCAACAACATCTGGAATACTGCAGCCAATATTTAATCAGGCAAAATATGAAGAAAATGATAACATTTTACTGAAGTGCATTAAAAAAGACAAATTTTGGGAGCAACATACCATGTTTCCATGTTCACAGGAAAACTCAATATCATAAAGATATCAATTCTCCCTAAATTAATTTATAAATGTAATGCAATCCTAAACCAAATTTCTATGGAACTTAAGATTTCTTACTGAACTTAACAAGATGTTTCTCGTGGAACTTAACAAGATAAGTCTACAACTCATCTGTACAAAAAACACATGCAAGAATGTCAATTAAAAAAAAAGAACAAAGAGAGTCATATACCTTTCCAAATAGCAAACATACCTTAAAGTTATATTACTTAAAACAAAGGAGGGGCCAGCCCTGTGGCTGAGTGGTTAAGTTCGTGCGCTCTGCTTCAGCGGCCCAGGGTTTCACTGGTTTGGATCCTGGGCATGGACATGGCACCGCTCACCAGGCCATGTTGAGGTGGCATCCCACACACCACAACTAGAAGGACCCACAACTAAAATATATAACTATATACTGGGGGGATTTGGGGAAGAAAAGCATAAAAACAAAAGAAAAGAAGATTAGCAACAGTTGTTAGCTCAGGTGCTAATCTTTAGGAAAAAAAACAAAAACAAAGGGAATTTACATAAAGAGATTGATGAAACAGAATAGAATCCAAAATCAGATTCATTTATGTATATAAATTATAATAAATATAGTGTATCAGTTCTCTAGAGGAGAAACTGCATTTGTTTTGTTGCTGTTTTGTTTTGTTTTTTGGGTTTGTTTGGGGAATGTTTTTGTGAGGGAGATGGAGAATGGCACATATTAAGAAGGGCTTACAATATTCCAGGCACTATTCTAAGTGTTTTTCCTGTAATAATTCATTTCATCTTCCCCATAACCCTAAGCGGTAGGTAAAATGTTATCCACATTTTGTGATGATAAAACCGACGCGCAGAGTCTAGTAATTCAGAACTACGAGGAAATAGCAGACTGGAGAATGGACCTAAGCCTTGTGACTCTATTACATCCTGTAGGAAAAGATAAGTTAGATTCCTACGTACACCCTACCAAATAAGAGAGTTCAGATTCTGCGCTAAACCAAAGCCAAACCATAAAGTATTTGAGTAAAATAGGGGAGAATATTCTTATAATCCTGAGGGTAAGGGAAACCTTCATTAAAAAGCATAAAACCTAGATGCTAAAGCAAAAACATTTTTTGAAGTCATTACAAAGAAACAAAATCTCTTACAAGAAAAAAAGACACCATATTAAGTTAAAAGAAAGAAAATGTGACGAAGGATTAATATCCATACCATATAAACAGCCCCTACAAATCAGCAAGAGAATGATAAAAATAAACAATGCACAGAACAAGAATTCCTAAAGGCCCATAAATATATGGAAAACTCAACAACAATAGTAATCAAGGAAATGAAGGTTAAAACAAGAGTGGGTATCAAGTGCTGAAGTGAAGAATGATCTGGGTTGGTGACGGTTAAGGAAATGAGAGCTTCCCTACACCATTTGTGGCAATCAAAATTGGAGGGCATTTTGGAGTTTGACCATATCCACCAAAATGTTAAATCTTAAACCTTAGACCTAGCAGTTCTATTTGCTATGGGGAAAAAGTAATTTGTAGTATATTATATATATTATGTATGTGTGTGTATATATAAATACTACACATGGACACATTTGTATATACATATATGTGCAAAAGAAAAACAAATCCTGAGTCTGAATGTGAAGTGAAATGTTTTCTAATAAATGCAATAATATTTTAGCAGTGATTCCTGTTAATGAAAGGAGAGGATTGTGGAGGAAGATAAAGGGGCTGTAATTTTCACCCTACACATTTTTATATTACTTGAATTTTTCATAATGCATATGTGTTTATGTATCACTTGTGTTATTTAATTTTTTAAAGAATAAATCTTGGTTATTTAAGAAAATGTCAAAACTAGGTTCTCCTGTTTGCAAATATAACTGTATTTCACAGTTTTGCCATTTGCTGTCTCAGTTTGCTTTTCTCTGAGACTATTTACATAATCCAGACAGAGAGTTAATTTAACTTTTTTGGCCATATCTACAGAGGTCTACTTGGGTAGTACGCTGTGGAGGAAGGTCAAAGCTAGCCCAACTTGTGAATAGCCAAAGGTTTTTTTTCACCTCTTTTCTCTGCAACCCTCTCTATAATTCTAGTATCTCTAGTGCTGTCCCTTCAGTTGCCAAGGCCTAGCTGTGAGTGCCAGGCCAGCTCCTAGCAACACCAAGGCCCATTGATCGTGCCAGGCCAGCTCCTCGCTGCCAAGGGCCCCTTTTCTCTCTCTCAGGAAGGACCGTTAGCTGGCATGTACCTTTTGCCCTCTGCCTTCCACTTGTTCCTGATGTAACGCAGGAAGTGGAGAAAATATTTTGAGATCTCCAGAGAAAAAGCATGAGGACAAAAGCCATATTCTGTAAGTATCTGAGGAACAGATAGAAGACACCTGTGTCCTTGATGAAATCATGAAGACATCGTACTGGCCCACTTACCGCTGGCATTCTTGTAATGTAAAAAGAAAAAAAAGAACTCCCTTTTTCATTCATCCAAACTTAAGCTGGTCTTTCTGTGATTCACAAGCACCATCCTTACTTATATAGCGCTCCAAATGGAAATTCAGGGAAATGGCGTGGAATTGGACCTGATAGTGTGGTGGGGAGGCGAGGCTGTGACGACTCCTCCTTTTCCCCAAGGGCAGCTCTCTTATAATTCGTGTGGTGGCAGCAGCTGATTCAGGAGTTCTTCCTGCCCTCAGGAAAGAACAAGTGGAAACAGATGTGATTGTTTTACTCTCCTCCTCTCCTGCAGTGTTCCTTAGAAAGGGCTACAAAATGACTCCCCACAGAAATGTGTAATATACATGTACTATTTTGCCTGCCAAACACAGTTTACTCTGGGGAAGTCCTTCTCCCACATAATTCCAGTAGGGCTGACCCCCTCTAAGGTCTCCAAGGACCTCCTTCAGACCTACCAATCAGACCCACGTCTTTGGTTCAAGGATGGGAACTTGATGCAAGCCAAGCCAGTTGATGTCAGATCTGGGACTTTTGCTGAAACTGTTAGAAGAGATACTCAATTTGTGTTGAGTTCACTCAGATGGTAGAATGTAAGCCAGAATGTCTGGTGACATCTTTACCACTTCCTGGGTCCCTGAGAAGGAATTCAACACAGAGTAAGGCAGATTTGAAAGATGGAAAGTCACAAGCCTAAGGATGTTATGTGAGATCCTAGATCCAATTGTTCCATTTTTGGCCATAAGCCAAAAAATTCCCCATTTTTCTCCAACCAGTACTATTTGTTTGAGTAATATTTCTATCAGTTACAACCCACAGTATCCTGATCACACAGATATACCACAGCATGGCCTTTGCTTAACAAATAGAATTTCAGTAAACCATGAACAGGAAGGAATGGGTAAGAGGAGTTGTGCCAAGAAGCAGATTAAGACTCAGATAATAATAATTGAATGCTGAGTGCTTTCATATATGATCTCAATTAATTCTCAAAAAGTCCTGTTTGATTAGTATGACAGATGAGGAACAAAAACGAGACGAAATTAATGATTGGCCCTTGACTGTGAATCCTCACTCTTTTCCTGGCTTAATCCCTCCTTCCTCAATCCTGAGCTGGTTCTTCTAGCACAAGAAAGTGGTTACAGAGCTCTCCACCAACACAGGATTTTTGATAAGTTGATAGAAGCGTTAATATTCTAATTAGAAACACTAGGACCACAGAGAACACATTAAAAGTCTCCAGGGGCCGGCTGGGTGGTGTAGTGGTTGGGTTCACACGCTCTGCTTTGGCGGCTCAGGGTTCACAGATTCAGATCCCGAGCGTGGACATATACACTGCTCATCAAGCCACACTGTGGCGGCATCCCACGTACAAAATAGAGGAAGATTGGCACAGATGTTAGCTCAGGGACACTCTTCCTCACCAAAAACCCCCACAAATCTCCGAAGTTCAAAACTCTGCCTCCTCTGAGCAGTTCTTCAAGGGAGTGACAGTACTGGATCCTGATGATAGGCAGAGCTGTACCCTGGGAGACTCTTTCCTACCTTCTGAGTGTTGCACACCTACCACATTAAATACCACATGTCGCAGGTTCCACCTGACAAGAAAACCGAGTCAGCATTTTATTACATGTTAAAATGATCTGTATTTATTTATCTATAATCTCCTATTGATAATCAAGAGAGCTCATGGCCCTGGTTTTACAGGCAGCAGCTCCATTGGAAAATGTCTTCCACATAGACATTTCTACAAAGTAGTTCTGCATTTCAAACAGAGGTGATCTTAACCTACCCAAAAAACCCATAACATTTAGCAATATTTGCATTTTCAACTAAAAAAATGAATTTATAAATTTATTTTGTTAAAAACTTTTAAAAACATAGTGTGAAAGATGGAAGCAATCCAAATATTCAATACAGTGAAATGACTAAGTAAATTCTAAAATATCTACTTGTTTATAATAAATTATATTAATAACTATAAAATATGTTATAACATTAAACAAAACCAGAACATAAAATTGTATGTACACAATGATAGTTATGTAAAATCCTTATGCATTTGGGAAAAAAAGAGAACATTGGAAGGAAGATAATAAAAAATGGCAACAGTTGTATAGTTAAATATGATTATAAGAAACATTTTTCTTTTTTCCAAGCTTTTACTGTTGATCGTTATATGTGTTTTATAAATTTAAAATGATCATTTTGGGGCAAAAGAGCTGAATAGACACCTCACCAACAAGATAAACAGATGGCCAAGAAGCATATAAAAAGATGCTCAACATCATACCTCATTAGGGAATTGCAAATTAAAATAACAATGAAATACCATTACACATCTAACTAGAATGGTCAAAATCCAGAACATTAACAAGAAATGCTGGTGAGGATGTGGCGAAACAGGAACTCTCATTCATTGCTGGTGGGAATGCAAAATGGTACAGACACTTTGGAAGACGATTTGGCAGGTTCTTAAAAAATTAAACATGCTTTTACCATACAATCCTGCAGTCATACTCCTTGGTATTTACTCAAATTAATCGAAAACTTACGCCCACACAAAAACCTGCATATAGATGCTTATGGCAGTTTTAGTCATAATTGCCAAAAGTTGGAAGCAACCAAGTTGTCCTTCGATAAGTGAGTGGATAAATAAACTGTGGTACATCTAGACAATGAAACACTATTCACTGTTAAAAAAAAAATCAGTTATCAAGCCATGAAAAGACTTGGAGGAAACTTAAAAGTATATCACTAATGAAACGAGCCGCTCTGAAAAGGCTACATACTGTATGATTTCAAGTCTGTGACATTTCTGGAAAAGACAAAACTGTGGAGACAAGATCAGTGGTTGCCGGTGACTCAGGAAAAAGGGAGAGGTGGTGGTGCGACTGGGTGGTGCGAGGGGAGTTTTAAGATAGAGAAATTATTCTGTAATGGTGAATGTACGGATACACGTCATTAAACATTTGTCAGAATCCATAAAGTGCACAACACAAAGAGTGAACCCTAATGTTAACTATGGACTTTACATCGTAATAATGTATTAATATTGGTTCATTAATTGTAAAAAAAAAATTACCACACTAATGCAAGATGTTACTAAAAGGGGAAACTGTTGTGGGAGTGGAGGGTGGGGCATATAGGAAGTCTGTACTTTCTGCTAATGTTTCTGTAAACCTAAAACTTCTCTAAAAACTAAAGTCTGTTAAAAATAGTAATTTTAATGTGGTTCACAAAATCATCAGTAAATTCCAGTTTTGTTTTTATTTAGCTTGCTTAATTTTTTGGTTTTGGAGTATTTCTTTTCATTTGTAAAATTCTTAGAAATTTTCTACATAAATTTTTAAACAGAACTATATAGGGCAATGATTTTTCAGGCTTATGTATATCTTAGAATATTTTAAAGAAGCATTCCTAGTTAGGTAAGTATTGGATTTTTAACCATCTTTATTGTCTTTGTAACAGAATTTACTCAAGGTTTGATCTCTGCTGAAATATGTTGGTGATTGAAATGGCAGATTTTACTTAAATCTATATTCATTGAATTTTTTTAAATTTTTTTATTAAGGTTATGAAAGTTAACATCCTTGTTAAATTACAGTTGTACATTATTATTAGTCATGTTGTAGGTACACCACTTCACCCCTAGTGCCCTCCCCCCATCCCCCTTTCCCCTGGCAACCACCGATCAGTTCTCTTTGTCCATATGTTAACTACCACCTATGAGTGGAGTCATACAGAGTTCGTCTTTCTCTGTCTGGCTTATTTCACTCAACATAATACTCTCAGGGTCTATCCATGTTGTTGTGAATGGGACGACTTTGTCCTTTTTTATGGCTGAGTAGTATTCCATTGTATATATATATCCCACAACTTCTTTATCCAATCATTAGTTGCTGGGCACTTAGGTTGGTTCCATGACTTAGCTATTGTGAATAATGCTGCAATGAAGATAGGGGTGCATGGAACTTCTGGAATTGCTGATTTCAGGTTCTTAGGATGTATACCCAGTAGTGGGATGGCTGGGTCATAAGGTATTTCTATTCTTAACTTTTTGAGGAATCTCCATACTGTTTTCCATAGTGGCTGCACCAGTTTGCATTCCCACCAACAGTGTATGAGGGTTCCCTTTTCTCCACAGCCTCTCCAACATTTGTGACTTTTGGTTTTGGATATTTTTGTCATTCTAACAGGTGTAACGTGATATCTTAGTGTAGTTTTGATTTGCATTTCCCTGATGATTAGTGATGATGAGCATCTTTTCATGTGTCTATTGGCCATCTGTATATCTTCTTTGGAGAAATGTCTGTTCATGTCCCCTGCCCATTTTGTAATTGGGTTATTCGATTTTTTATTGTTGAGTCGTGTGAGTTCTTTGTAAATTATGGAGATTAACCCTTTGTCAGATAAATAACTTGTGAATATTTTTTCCCAATTAGTGGGCTGTTTTTTTGTTTCAATCCTGTTTTCCCTTGCCTTGAAGAAGCTCTTTAGCCTGATGAAGTCCCATTTGTTTATTCTTTCTATTGTTTCCCTCATGTGAGGGGTTATGGTGTCCGAAAAGATTCTTTTGAAGCTGATGTCGAAGAGTGTGCTGCTGATATTCTTTTCCAGAAGACTTATTGTTTCAGGCCTAATCTTTAGGTCTTTGATCCATTTGGAGTTTATTTTAGTAAATGGTGAAAAAGAATGGTTGATTTTCATTCTTTTACAGGTGGCCGTCTAGTTTTCCCAGCACCATTTGTTGAAGAGACTTTCTTTCCTCCATTGTAGGCCCTCAGCTCCTTTGTCAAAGATTAGCTGTCCATAGATGTGTGGTTTTATTTCTGGGCTTTCAATTCTGTTCCATTGATCTGTGCTTCTGTTTTTGTACCAGTACCATGCTGTTTTGATTACTGTGGCTTTGTAGTATGTTTTGAAGTCAGGGATTGTGATGCCTCCAGCTTTGTTCTTCTTTCTCAGGATTGCTTTAGCAATTTGAGGTCTTTTGTTGCCCCATATGAATTTTTGGATTCTTTGTTCAATTTCTGTAAAGAATGACATTGGAATTCTTATTGGGATAGCGTTGAATCTGTAGATTGCTTTAGGTAGTATGGACATTTTAACTATGTTTATTCTTCCAATCCATGTGCATGGAATGTCCTTCCATCTCTTTATGTTGTCATCGATTTCTTTCAAGAAGGTCTTGTAGTTTTCATTGTATAGATCTTTCACTTCCTTGGTTAAATTTATCCCAAGGTATTTTATTCTTTTTGTTGTGATCGTGAATGGGATTGAGTTCTTGAGATTTTTTTCTGTTAGTTCATTGTTAGCATATAGAAATGCTACTGATTTATGTATGTTGATTTTATACCCTGCAACTTTGCTGTAGTTGTTGATTGTTTCTAATAGTTTTTCTATAGATTCTTTGGGGTTTTCTATATATAAGATCATGTCGTCTGCAAACAGCGAGAGTTTTACTTCTTCGTTGCCTATTTGGATTCCTTTTATTTCTTTTTCCTGCCGAACAGCTCTGGCCAACACCTCCAGTACTATGTTGAATAAGAGTGGTGAAAGTGGGCACCCTTGTCTTGTTCCTGTTCTCAGAGGGATGGGTTTCAGTTTTTGTCCATTGAGTATGATGTTGGCTGTGGGTTTGTCATATATGGCCTTTACTATGTTGAGGTACTTTCCTTCTATACCTATTTTATTGAGGGTTTTTATTATAAATGGATGTTGGATCTTGTCAAATGCTTTCTCTGCATCTATTGAGATGATCATGTGGTTTTTGTTTCTCATATTGTTAATGTAGTGAATCACGTTGATTGATTTGTGGATGTTGAACCATCCCTGTGTCCCTGGTATAAATCCCACTTGATCATGGTGTATAAACTTTTTAATATATTGCTATATTCGGTTTGCCAAAATTTTGTTGAGGATTTTTGCATCTATGTTCATCAGTGATATTGGCCTGTAGTTTTCCTTCTTTGTGTTGTCCTTGTCAGGTTTGGGGATCAGGGTGATGTTGGCTTCATAGAATGTATTAGGGAGTGCTCCATCTTCCTCTATTTTCTGGAACAGTCTGAGAAGGATAGGTATTAAATCTTCTTTGAATGTTTGGTAGAATTCTCCAGAGAAGCCCTCTGGTCCTGGACTCTTACTTTTGGGGAAGTTTTTGATTACTGTTTCTATTTCTTTACTTGTGATTGGTCTATTCAGATTCTCTATTTCTTCCTGATTCAGTTTGGGTAGGTTGTATGAGGCTAGGAATTTATCCATTTCTTCTAGGTTGTTCAATTTGTTGGCATATAGTTTTTCATAGTATTCTCTTATGATCCTTTGTATTTCTTCAGTATCTGTTGTGATTTCTCCTCTCTCATTTCTAATTTTATTTATTTGAGACCTCTCTTTTTTTTTTAGTGAGTCTGGCTAAGGGTTTGTCAATTTTGTTAATTTTTTTGAAGAACCAACTCTTTGTTTCATTGATCCTTTCTACTGTCTTTTTTGTTTCAACATCATTTATTTCTGCTCTAATTCTTATTATTTTCCTCCTTCTACTGACTTTGGGCTTTGTTTGTTCTTCTTTTTCTAATTCTGTTAGGTGTTGTTTGAGGTTGTTTATGTAAGATTTTTCTTGCTTATTGAGGTGAGCCTGTATTGCAATGAATTTCCCTCTTAGGACTGCCTTTGCTGCGTCCTAAATAATTTGGTACGGTGTGTTTCCATTTTCATTTGTCTCCCGATAATATTTGATTTCTTCTTTAATTTCTTCAATAATCTATTGTTTGTTCAGTAGCATGTTGTTTAGTCTCCACATTTTCGGCCCTTTCCCAGCTTTAGTCCTGTAGTTGATTTCTAGTTTCATATCATTGTGATCAGAAAAGATGCTTGATATTATTTCAACCCTCTTGAACTTATTGATGCTTGCTTTGTTTCCCAAGATATGGTCTATCCTTGAGAATGTTCCATGTGTGCTTGAGAAGAATGTGTAACCTGCTGTTTTTGGATGAAGTGTCCTATATATATCTAATAGGTCCATCTGATCTAATTTTTCATTTAATTCTATAATTTCCTTGTTGATTTTCTGTCTGGATGATCTGTCCATTGGTGTTAATGGGGTGTTGAGCTCCCCTACTATTATTGTATTGCTGTTGATGTCTCCTTTTAGTTTTGTTAATAGTTTCTTTAGGAATGTTGGTGCTCCTGTGTTAGGTGCGTATATATTTATAACTGTTATGTCATCTTGGTGGAGCATCCCTTTTATCATTATATACTGCCCCCCTTGTCTTTCTTTATCTGTTTTGCTTTGAAGTCTACTTTGTCTGATATAAGTATGGCAACACCTGCTTTCTTTTGTTCATTATTGGCTTGGAGTACTGTCTTCCATCCCTTCACTCTGAGTCTGTGTTTGCCTTTGGGGCTGAGATGTGTTTCCTGGAGGCAGCATATTGTTGGATCTTGTTCTTTGATCCATCCTGCCACTCTGTGCCTTTTGATTGGAGAGTTCAATCCATTCACGTTTAGTGTGATTATTGAAATGTGGGGGCCTACTGTTGCAATTTTATCACTTGTTTTCTGGTTCTTTTGCATTTTGTCCTGATGGAGAGCTGTTACTTTGTGTTATTGTCCTTCTGCTTATCTCCTTTGTTCTGGATTTTGTAACCCCTTTCCTTTTTTTGATTTTTCAGGAATGAGTTTCTTCCTGAGTAATTCTTGAAGAGGAGGTTTTGTGGTGATGAACTCCCTTAACTTTTTTTTATCTGGGAAAGTTTTTATTTCTCCATCGTATTTGAAGGATATTTTTGCTGGGTAGAGTATTCTTGGCTGCAGGTTTTTGTCTTTCAGAGTTTTGAATATTTCATTCCAATCTCTTCTAGCCTGTAAGGTCTCTCCTGAGAAATCTGCTGATAGCCTTAGGGGGTTTCCTTTGTAAGTTATTTTCTTCTGCCTGGCTGCCCTTAGTATTTTCTCTTTGCCATTGACTTTTGCTAGTTTCACTACTATATGTCTTGGGGTTGGTCTTCATGCGTTAATAAAGTTTGGAGATCTATTGGCTTCTGTGACATGAAGTTCCATCTCTCTTCCCAAGTTTGGAAAGTTCTCAGCTATTATTTCTTTGAACAGATCTTCTGCCCCCTTCTCCTTCTCTTCCTCTGGTATACCTATAATCCTTATGTTGCATCTCCTAATTGAGTCGGATAATTCTCGGAGAGTTGCTTCATTTCTTTTTAGTCTTAATTCTCTCTTCTCCTCTGCCTGCAGCATTTCTATATTCCTATCCTCCAAATTGCTAATTCTGTCCTCCATATTATCGACCCTACTATTCAGAGAGTCCAGATTTTTCTTAATCTCCTCCATTGTGTTCTTCATCTCCAGCATTTCTAATTGGTTCTTCTTTATAGTGTCAAGCTCTTTTGTGACATAGCTCCTGAACTCATTGAGTTGTCTATCTGAATTCTCTTTTAGGTCGTTGAGTTTTTTCATAACAGCAGTTTTGAAATCATTGTCATTTAGTTTATAGATTTCATTGTCTTTGGGATTGTTTTCTGGGTGCTTATCATTTTCCTTCTGTTCTGGAGATTTAATATATTTTTTCAAACTGCTTGATGGAGTGGATTTGTGCCTCCTCATAGAGATAGAGTTTAGTTGCTGCTTCTACTTGTTGCGTCTGGTGTGTGCGGGGGGGGGGGGGGGGCAGCTGTTTAGACTGCCCCAACAAGGAACCCTGTCAGCTGTTACTGACTGGGCCTGGACCCCTCCTCATAGTCACAGTGGTCATGTGGGGTCCCTTGTTGGTTGTGGGGGCAATTACAAGGGGGCCTTAGGCTGCTGGTGCCTACTGCTGCAGTCCAGCTAGACACGCTCCCTCCTTGTGGTCTGCAGCAGTGTTGTGGGCTTTCCCATCAGCCAGGAGCAGGATCACCTATAATCTCTGATTTGTCCCTAACAGAGCCCACCAGATCACACTTGTCCACTATAGGTCCCAGCAGAGCTATGGGTATCTTCTGCAGTCTGTCGTTAGCTCACCTGTGCTGCTTTTGCCCCAGGGCCTTCCCGCCTTGTGATTGCCAGTCGGGACCTCTCCACTAGTGCTGTGCAGAGGCTTTTGCTGAGGTTGCTGTAAGAACCTGGAGATCCCCCCTGGGCTACGTAGCCAATTCACCAGAGCTCTACTCTGCCCCACTTCACTCTCACGGGATCTCTGGGAGCCTCTTGCCTCGTCTGGGACACGGCCAGAGTCCATGGGCCTGGCGGTGGCTTGTAAGCTGCTGCCTTGTGGGGAATTCTGCTCTAGGAAACTTCCTGGTGTTCTGAATGCTGGGCGGAGCCTCCCTGCCAATGGCGAGCAGAGGCCCTCACTGCTGGGGGGGTGCGGGACCCTGGAGCAACCCCCAGGGCCGCAGAGCCGGGTGTTGGAGCTCCACCCAGTCCCCAAGCGCATCCACGGGAAGTCCGGGCACCCCCTGCACCGACCCGTGAGCAGGAGACCATGAGCCCAGCGGCAGCTTGCAGCCTGGAGCTGCCCCAGGGGATCCTCCCACTGGGAGCTTCCCTTTGTCCTGGATTCTGGGCATGGCCTCCCTGCTAATGGTGAGCAGAGGCTTTCCCTGCTGGGGAGATGTGGGACCCCGGAGCCTTGCCCCGCACCACAGAGCCAGGCAGTGGAGCTCCAACCGTGTCCCCAAGCATGTCTATGGGAAGTCGAAGCGCCCCCTGCACCGAGCTGTATGCCAGAGACCATGAGCTCAGTGGCAGCTTGCAGTCTGGTGCTGTGCCGGGCCCGCCAGGAGCTTCTCTTTGTTCTGGCTTCTGGGCGGAGCCTCCCTGCTAATGGCCAGCGGAGGCCTCCCTGCCAGTGGGTGTGGGACACTGGGGATTTCCCCCTGGGCTTAGTTGTGATTGAAGGGGGCTTGGGTAGGGGTGTTGTCACCTGTTTCCACCATCGCTCCACTGGTGAGTGCACACTCCTGCCCTTGGTGTGTGGCGATGCTATGGGAGAGTCCGCTGGAAGAGAGCCTCTTGCAGGAACTAGGCTGTCCGGGAGTCAGGGGTTGGGGGTCGGAAAGTTTTCACCTATTTCCACCTCCTCCCGGGGGGAAGTCCGTCCGCCTTCCGATGTGTAGTAGCACGAGACTTTTAGGTGTTTTGAGATGCTATCTGGATATCCTTTGTTAATCGGTGAATGTCCAATTAGTTGTAGATTTGACGGGGGAGAGAAAAAGAAGACCTCTCACTCTGCCATCTTGGTCCCCACCCCTATTCATTGAATTTTTAAATGAATGAAAAACTACCTGGAAATATAGTCATGGCTTCATAACATCTGGTTTTGAAAAACGTTTCCTTTTTTCCCACCTTGAGTTTCATCTCCATCATTTGTAACTTTATCATCCACGTTTATCTATCAAGTCCAGGATTCTTGCAGGCCCCAAGATTGTCCAGTTATTACAGCCCACAGAATCAAAACCCGGATGCCTTTTCCTTTGGCATTTCAGTGTTTCCGCTTACTGTCCTTTTGTTATTGCCAAGTTCTTTAGTCCTTTGGGAAAAAACTCATCCTTTGGAGACTGTAGATCTTTCTGAGAGCTAATGTAAGAATCTATTATCGCCCAGGAAAGGTGGCCTCCCAAGGCAAAGATCAATTTGCAGCCAGGTTGCTAAAGACCTAGCTACTTCAACATTTAAATGGAACAAACATAGAGTGAGTCAGAAAAAAATGGACTCTATGGACAGATAACAGATGAGAAATATAAGACCTACTGTAATAAACTACTCTTGACTGAAGGCAACTATGAAAAATTAACAGCTTATTGGTATTTCCCTCATAGCTCCTCATTCATAATGCTCTACTTTAATAAAAAAATTAAAACAACTGTTAAGGCAATTGAGTATTGTTGGTTTTGTATACTTAATTTTGAGCTCAATTGGCTTGAAGTTAAAATATTGATTTGGTGGTCTGCAATTAGCTCCCTAAGTGTGGAAAGGTGCTGATCCCTTTTATTACCATAGCTTCTGTATGTTCAGGTTCTCTGGCTCCTTCTAACTAGTAGATTCAACATGGTTGCTATATACAATGTTATAAGCCAATACGACCTCAATAAAATAATTAAAATATGTTTAAAAAAATAAAAGGATCGTACACCATGAACAAATAGGAGTTATTTTTAAAGAAGAAAAAAAGATGGTTGCTAAACCAGGTCCAGCGCTCCTGACTCCAGCACTGCGCCCTCTGCTGGACACTGTTCTTTCATTTCCAAATCTGTTGAGACAGGAAATGAAGGCAACCCTCCCCTTAGACTGCGGCAGAGGACACTTGCTTATTTGTTGCTCTGAATCCCTCCACTTACTCATTCCTTTATATCCCACCAGTATCTCCAGAAGCAAAGATAGCGGATGCAAGAGACCTAAGCCAATCTCTACAACAGTTTATCAATTTACCTTGAGTTTGAATACATGAAATAATCCCAGCTTTCTCTGGGGGACATGCTTGACATGCGTTGAAATATGACCTGACCAATTATTTTCAGTCATACTTTTCTGCTTTAACTTTGATTACATAACCCATTGAGACTTGTGACCTGCAAAAATTAATTCTTGTAGAAAATACTTTTCTTCCTATTTCTACTACACTGAGTGCAACAAACCTGTCAAATGAATTTTAAAAAAAAATTCACTCAAATGTATCATAGCTTTTGTCAATTCACTGATGTTTGGAAGGAACTTTTTCTCCCTTTTTAAAATAGTAGCTGTCTCATAGCACTAATTTTACTAAGTTTAAGTAATTCCCAAATGAACATATTAACAACCAAAACTTAAAAAGAAACAAAACTCATAAAACAACTTAGTTAATGGCTATGTATTTACTTTGCAGTAAAGAAAAACAAAGTTCTTTTTGAAATCTTTATTTGGTGACTGTGAACACTGCCCTGTGTTATTGGTGTCATATTTACATGACATATGTAAACTTAAGCAGAAGAACCCATCCCTCCCCTTTCCCATGGTAGACCACAGCGCTCAAACATAGGGACTGGCAGCTGAGGGGTGCCATTGTGAGAACATTCATGGGACTAAATTGCCTAAATACAAACAAACAAACAAAAACCAGGTACTCCTCTTCAGGCAGTCAACTCCGGTCCTAAGCCATCAGCTGCCCTTCACAGAAGCCAATAAACACAGCCAAACAAAGTTTCTGCTGCCATTTGCCCTCTTCCCTTTTTTCTTGATCCCTTCTTTTCCTTTTCTGCTCTCCATTTTTATGCCCCAACTTTTCCTCATCCATCATAGACTAACTAATCTGAAATATGCCCACTATATCTACAATGCACATTAGTTAGCACTCTGTTAAAGACACACATATACCTTCCCCACTTCTCCCAAAACTTTTTTAATCGCTGAATTCTCATTCCTTTGCTCACTCTTTAGTCTCACCTTCTACCTCACTCATATTGTTTTTCTCTCTCCCTCTTCTGAGTCCTGGCTGTTGAATTGAACAAAATTTACATTCAAATAAAACATAAAACTTTTTCTCCAGATTTCCATACCTGCTAGGGAGTTCAGATATACTTGTTCAGAGTTTTGAAAAAGCATGCTGATGCCATTCTTTTACTCCCAGTGTCCCTCCAGAGAGGAGGATAGACAATTCAAAAATTGGTTTGGATTGATAAAGTACTTTGCCCCTATTTAAAGAGCTCATCTTGCATCAACCTCCCTTTTCATTCACTAAACAGATTCTGCAGCCCTCCCCATGTGAGAGAATTAGACCTCCCTTATCTGCTTTGATCCAGAAAATCGTGCTTTCATTAACACAAACATCTCCTGATCTCTGCCAGCTCTTTCGATTTTCAAATTATGTGTATGCATCATTCATCAAAATGCCTTCCAGTCCCCGGTCTGCCAAGCATTCAAGCTGGGCGATCCCATGGCATGTATGTGGATTCATTCTAAGGGAGGGGCATGGTCATTATAATCTTGGTCCCTAAAGCAGCTGCAGTTAGCTGTGTATTCTTTCTTTCAATTAAAGAAGTGTGGTAATAAGTTCCAAGGATGAGATCTCACATCTTATAAAGCAAAATGCACATTCCCATCTACACCTTTGATCAACAGAAAAGATGAAAACAAAATTTGCATTGAGAAATAGTCTGATTTTGGTGAGTGAATTGAAGAGAAAGTAGTGTTTTTAGTAATATTGTAAAATGCAGCAATATACAAGGAACAATTTTGATATTCGGGAAGTGGAAACACACAGGAAGTTCTTTAATCTTAATGAAAAAATGCCCTGGGTCAAATTTAGTGTGTGCTCATGCCTTTCAAAATTTTTTTTCAAACTAAAGTCTTCAAAATTGTTTTCACTTCTGTTTTCTCTGTCCGTTCCAATCTTCTTTGAAACAAAGAAAGATAAACACCACCATAAAATGTAGCATTTAGGGGCTAGCCTGGTAGCATAGCAGTTAAGTTCACTTGCTCTGCTTTGGCGGTCTAGGGTTTGCCAGTTCGGATCCCAGCTATGGACATACACATCACTTGTCAAGCCATGCTGTGGTAGGCATCCCACATATAAAGTAGAGGAAGATGGGCACTGATGTTAGCTCAGGGCCAGTCTTCCTCAGCAAAAAAGAGGAGGATTGGCAACAGATGTTAGCTCAGGGTGAATCTTCCTAAAAAAAAAAAGCAGCATTTAGACCATCCAGAGACTCTATAATTGCTGTCTCCAGAATTTCAATTTAAAAATTCTGGAGAATAAATAAACAACATATAAAACTAACAGACGATCCAAATATTGGAATTATCAGACGTGGACTTGTATGGACTTATAACTATGCATTCATATGTTCAAGGAAATAAATGACAAGAGGGAGGGTTTTACCAGATAAGAGGAACCTATAAAAAGAAACAAAAAAAATTCTAGCACTGAAAAATACAATAATTGAAGGAAAGACCTCAATAGATAGGTTTAACCACAAACTGGAAGACTGGATATGGCTCAGGAAAGGATTAGTGAACTGGAAGTTAGGTGAGTATAAAATACCCCAGTGGAAGCCTGGAGAGCAGAAAGGATAAAACCAACATACAAATGTGAAGGGGGTGGGAGCAGGACCATGGTGTAGTGGTTAAGTTTGCACGCTGTACTTCGGAAGCTTGGGTTCACAGGTTCAGATCCTGGGCATGGACCTACACTACTTGTTAGCTTTGTTGTGGCAGCAACCCACATACAAAATGGAGGAGGATTGGCATGAATGTTAGCTTGCGGCTAATCTTCCTCAACCAAAAAAACGAGAAAGATTGATGGCACATGTTAGCTCAGGGCAAATCTTCCTCAGCAGAAAAAATAAATAAGTAAATAAATAAATTTTAAAAGTAAGAATGAAAGGGGTATATAGGACACACTGAAAAGTTCTAGCATATACATAACACCATCTCCCTCCAGAAGGAGAAGAGAGAGAGAACAGGGCAAGGGCAATATTTAAGAGAAAATGTTGGGGCCAGCCTGGTGGTGTAGCGGTTAAGTTTGCATGTTCCGCCCAGCAGCCCGGGGTTTGTAGGTTCAGATCCTGGGTGCAGGCCTACACACCACTTATCAAATCATGCTGTGGCAGCATCCCATGTACAAAATAGAAGAAGATTGGCACAGCTGTTAGCTCAGGGACCATCTTCCTCAAGCGAAAAGAGGAATATTGGCAACAGATGTTAACTCAGGGCTGCTCCACCCCACCCCCTGCCAAAAAAAAGAATAACTGTCAAGTACTTCCCAAATGGTGAAAGATATCAAGCCGTAGATTCAAGAGGTGCTTCAAACTCCAGACAGGGCAATTGAAAAGAAAACCACACCCATGCACATCACAGTAAAACAGCTGAAAACCAAGATAAAGAGAAAATCACAGAAGGACCCAAAAGGGAGGATACGGTATTTTCAAAGGAACAACCATAAGACTGAGAACTGACTCTTCAACAGAAAAGACGTGAGTGAAGACAACGGAATGACATGAACAGGGTGTGAAAAAAAAATCTGACAGCCAGTGAAAATCGCTTTCAAATGTGAAGCAACATAGACATTTCTAGACCATCAAGGACTGAGACATTCCTCAGCAGTGGCCTACACGAAAGGGCATGCTGATGGTAGCTCTCCAGGCAGAAGGAAAATGATCCAAAGGGGGAAACCAAAAAAGGCAGGAAAAAATGATATAGGCTAAATTTGGAGCAAGTCTGAAAGAATGCTGTCTATATAAAATAATAATAACAATAATAATATTCAAGGGGGTTAAAATATATGTAGAATTAAAATGTATGACAATAATGACACTAAGGGGTTGGGGAAGATTGATGAAGTTAAATGTTCTAAAGTCTTAGCATTGCCTCGAATGTGGTAAGAGTACTAATTCATATTAATTCTAATAGTCCAAGGGCACATGTTTAATCTCTAGGAGAATTACTACAAAAAAAGGGAAAAAATAGGGAAAGAATGTGCAACCAGCATGCCAGTAGAAGAAAAATAAATATAATAATGCAAACTTATTAATTCAGAATAAGAAATGAGAACAAAGGATTCATAAAGTAATTGAGGAAAACCATATTGAAGATAACTAAAAAGGTGATATGTATTAAATTAGTTTATATTCTGTACATTTGTTGATTGTTTAGAAGCAGCTGGGAAGTGTGATGGGCAGCAAAGTCTAATTGACCTGACTTGAAAACTTTGCTGCTGCTAATTCATGAAACAGAATTCCACAAGCAAATAATAAAAATTGTCAATAATTGATGATTTTTTCATGATTATGATGTGTTAAGCATTGTGTTAGTATATCTCATTTTATCCTTTTGAGTTTGTTTATTAGCCTTATTTTACACAAGTATTTTTTTCAAGTGAATTTCAGGCAGGTTAAGTACCAGCTCACATTGAAAATAGCAGATCTGGGAACAGAAAACAACTTTTGTTTTTGTTGTTGTCTTGTTTCATTTTACTCCACAGCTGACACAATCATCACTATATATGTCAATTGTCTTGAAAAAAAAGCTTAATATTCCATGCATTTTTTAATACAGCCATAATGAGGCGTGGAGACATCTTAACAAATGTGTGAAACAAGTTTTCACGAATAAAATAAAAATATTATTTACATTGCTCAAGTCCTAGGAATTAGTCCACATTATCGACTCCTTGAACAAATTTTATTAAGCATGTGCTAAGTGTCAGGCACCTTCCTAAGTCCTGATGATATAGAACAACACAACAGAGACATGGTCCCTGCCTCACGGGGCTAATGATAATAATAATAATAACAACAGCAAATTATTCTATTTCCTTATATAATAACAAGAGAAGACAAACAATTAAATAATCATAAATTCTGATATATGTTATAAAGACCACAAAGAGATGCTCTGATAGAGAATTATAAATGAGCGATGCTCTTTAGCTGGTGTGATGTGGGTTGATCTCTCTGAGACATAATCTTTAAGGCAGCAGAGCTTCATAATTCAGATAACTATATTTTGTAGTGCTCAGACTGGAACACTTTTCACAGTGAAAGGAGGCACTTCTAATAATTTTTCAGAGCGTCAGGGCAAACCAGAATATGTATTCACTCTCCATCTAAGCCAAGGTAAGGAGTATGGGTTATTTTTTAAATACAGTAGGGAGACACTAAAATGTTTTAGCAGAGGAATATTTATTGTGTGATTTATGTTTTTATAAGTCCTCCCTAGCTGCCAATTGGAAAATTGATGGGTAAGGGGCAAAAAGGGAGGTAGAGAGACAAATTCTGAGAACACGGTCCCATCTTGGTGGGAGAGAACAGTAGCTTGGATTGATGAGGCTGGAACATAGAGAAAAGCAACCAATTCAAGAGAAATTTTGTGATGTATCAGCAACTAAGGTGAAGTTATGCAAAATATTACATTTGTGTTTTAATTCATATTTTAATAAACACACAAGAAAGTATCTTAAATATTGTCAAGTGATCTGGAAAGGGGATTTCCAACAGCCTTAACAGAGATATAAACATGAAGGAGAAAATTGTTCACCTGTCACAAAAACCATCAAGTAAAAAGAAAAGTTATCCACTAAACAGCTCACCTTTCTTCTCTACCAACCCTAGTTTTGAGTTTTTTGTTTAATTTTTATCCATTTGTAAATTTCTATACATTTGTTTGTAAAGACTATTAATCCTTTTTGCAGCAATATTTTTCCAGCCTATTGTATGTATTTTCACTTTATTTTGGGGTCTTTAGCTGTTCAAAATATTCACTTTTTAATTTATGCATAAGGAAAAACATCTAAATTTTTCTTTATAGAGACTGGGCTTCCTAATTTAGAAAAGTTTGCCACATCAAAAATATTATATATATATACACAAAATGTAATTCTATTATTTTATGTATTTACTCATACATTTCATTTAAATCTCTAATCCATTTGAAATGCATTTTGTCTATAATCTGAGATAGAAATCTAGCATTGTCCATCATATTAAAATGCATCATGTTTTCCAATCTGAACTGAAATCCACTTTGATTTTTATGTAAAGTTTTCATAGTCTTAAGTCAATTTCTGTACGCTCTGATATTTTTCTACTTCTGTGCCAACATATTACATTTTTATCGAAATGACTTTAGAGTAAGTTTTGGTAAGGGAGGTCCCCTGCATTAATCTCCTTTTCTTCCCTTCTGGTCCCCTTGAAAGCACTTTTTCATTACACATACACACACACACACACACACAAAGAGTAATATCTACTTCTTGTAAATAAATCAAACAGTATAAAATATATGGTGCAAAATGTTATAATCCTCATTCTCTCTCTAATTCATCCAGTTACCCACTGTTATTTTCTTCCAGTTTTTTAGCTAAGCATTTTTATACATCTAAATTCATTATGGACTAATCTTATGTTTTTTATAATTTCACTAACTATTCACAGGCATTTATTGTTCTAAAGAAACTTTAAAATATTTTAATCACGTTCCAAATAATGAAGCATAACTCATCTTTTACCATTTGGTGTCTGAACCACACTGGCAGGCAGTAGATTCTTTGATTTTTTTTTTTTAAAGATTTTATTTTTCCTTTTTCTCCCCAAGCCGCCCCCCTCCCACCCTACATAGTTGTATATTTTTAGTTGTATGTCCTTATAGCTGTAGCATGGGGGGCACTGCCTCAGCATGGCTTGATGAGCGGTGCCATGTTCCGGCCCAGGATCCAAACCCGGGAAACCCTGGGCCAAGGGAGCGCGAGAACTTAACCACTCAGCCATGGGGCCGACCCCATCTTAGATGTTTTTCTGAATCAACCTGTTTTGGTAGAGCTTGTATGGTTGCAAGGAAAAGAGATCTACTCAGTCTAGCTCATGTAAATGGAGATTTGTTCTATATACGTCTTCAAAGATCGTGATAAAAACTGGAAGAGAGTTTACCAAAATAAAATAATTAAAATAATAGGACAAGCACTAAACTGAGACAAAGTTTCACTAATGATCCAGCTCTAAAATTAAACTAAATTATGTAACAAGCAGTTTAGAAGGCCAGGTGCTGGATACCAAAATGAAAATGACAGTTATTATCCTTGAGATGCCCTCCGTGTAATGGGGAAAATGGGATACAGAAATAATGTAACTTGCATGGTGTCACACAGGTAAGTTAATTGCTAACTGGGACCTAGTTAGCAATATTTCTCCTCTATATGTGCCTTCAAGCACCGTTAACTCTACAAAATTGCTCTGTCTTATCTATTCATTCTCTATTTCTTGATTTTAGTCTCAGAAGAAAAGGTCCCCTTCTTATCAAAGCTAACCTATGACCCCTGATCTCATTTCTTTGGACTCTCTCTTTCTATATTTAAAATTACCATTCTGTTCAGTCCCAAATTTATATAGAAGGACAGAAGTGGTGTGTGTGTGTGTGTGTGTGTGTGTTTTGAGAGAGAGAGAGACAACTTGGTCCACCATCTTTTCAAACTAGTGGTCAATCTGTCTTCTTGCATCCGCTCAACAACTGGAAAGAGTAATCCAAATACTTCTTTGCATCCATGTCCTAATAGCTCTTCACTCCTCAGTCCTAAAGGCTCCTGAGGATCACTAATAACTTTCTAATCAACAAACCCAATGGCCCTTTACTTCTCTGCCTGACTTTGCTGATCATTCCTTCTTTCCTGAAACTCTTCCCTACCTTGACTCCTCTGCTACAATACCATCATAGTTGACCCTTCCCTCTTCCATCCATCCTCTCATTCACTACCTTGTCCTCTTATCTCCTACCCCATAAAAAGACACGTTTGTTTCCTTCTCACATTATTTCTTTCTTCTTAGTGTTTTTGAGTGTCTTATAAAGCTTTGCTTTCAACTTTTACCAATTTCCAAATCTCCAGTTTTATATACCCAACCATCTGTTAGATATTGTCATTGATACACACCAAAACTGAAACTTAATCTCAACATTTTCCCCTATTTAATCAAGAACCTACTTCTATTAATGGTATATTCGTTCTACCCACCTCCTACTCATGAAGCTTTGGTTTGACTTCTCCCTCACCTTAACCTAACACTGCCCATCAGCACCACCGTGTAATCATGCACCAGACTTTGTAGCTTCTTCCTGCAAAATATATCTTGCATCCAACCTTTCCATTCCTTTTTATTTTTACTGGTTCCAATTTAATTCAGGCCCACATTTTCTATTACTGAAATATTTAATACAAAAATATTTCCTAGACTCCATGATGGACCTCAATCAGGCATTAGATAATTATTACCTACATTTTCTTTTTATTTTCAAAGTCCAAGTTCACTGCTTTTTCTTAAATGGCATTTAGCTTCAGTTATAGAGTGTGTGGGCATGTGGTACTATGCAGTAGACAAGAGTTCAAATGTCCACTTATTCATTCATAACTAGATTTTAAGCATCTACCATTCGCCAGGCAAGATTCCGGATTCTGGGGATTCAGCACTGAAAAAAATAAAATCAAAAAAGTTCCTGCACTCATGGATTTGAATCGTGGGTTTGAATCGTGGATGCAGCATTCTTAGGTTTGAGATCTTACACAACTTACTTA